>NC_138499.1:83422815-83592815 GCF_964252035.2 Podarcis erhardii
CTAAAATACTTACACAATACTCTTAAATATAGCCAAACCTTTCTGTTTAATTTCATTTCCCTGTTAGTGGTTGGAGGCCATCCAGCAAAGCACTTCAGTAAATCCAATGGAGTATAGAGGATAATTAATATTAAACTCCATAATGATAGTAAACTAGTCTTTATAAAGGAAGCCCATGTTCATTTGCCTGTTGGCATCAATATTTTCAGGAAATTAAATAAAAGCAACTGAATAGGATGCCTGAAAATGGTGCAGTGTTAATTTTTATTAATTGTATATATTTTATAAGAAGAATATAATTAACACGGCAGAGAACAGTACAAAAAACTTGTTTGCTAGAAAAGATTATGGAAGGTAATGCATGCAGAGTAGCTGGGGCAAAGCTGTGTATATATAGCCCTTGTTAAAGAAGGCACAATTGTACCATTCATCTGTTTTGAAAGAAGGAAGAGTTCAAACCTTGCCATCGCTTCTTCTATGCAATTTATTACTAGAATTTTGGAGGGTCTCCAAATTATTACTCTGGGAGTAACCAACTACATTTCTGGCTAATGCAAGGATTAGCGCTATTGCGAGGGGTCCCCCCCTCTGCCCCACATGTGTGCCCTACGCTACCCCAAATATGCTCTGGAAGGTTGGTGGAACGCCCAGAACAGATTTAAGGTGTGCACAGGAGTGGAAGAAATCATTCGTTGTGCAAGGATAAATTGACTACAGGAGTTCATTATCCATATACTTGAAATATATTTAAGTCTAGACTTCCACATAGTATTACAGAATTTATTAACAGAATCCTTCTAGGAGTTTATCAGACAATGGCCTCACAATTCAGTTTTAATTAATTTTATACTTGGGGATGGTTGGATGGCATCTTGTACGCCTCCTTCTGACAGCTCCTGCAGCCAAGCTGGTGCCAAATGTATTGCTCTGCTTTCCTTTGGGCCATATAAGTGAGGCTGATATTATATTATATGATATGATTGTCATCTGGGCAGCCCAGGACCTCCATACACCACATTGCCCAGGCCTGTGCCCCAGGAAGGTCACTTCAGTGCTGCTAACCATAGCTGTCAACTTATAGATTTGCAAATAAGGGACCAACTTCTGAGCCCCTCCGAGCCAAAGGCAGAAAGCCCAGCCAGAAGCCAAGCGAAGCCTCAAGAGGTGGTTCCCACAGTGCAGCAACCCGGCAAAGGGGATGCAGGAAGGAAAACCACCGTCAGCTCTCTGCTGGGAAGCGCTGAGCAAAGGCGAGTCCCCAGGCAACGCGGCCAACTTGATCGGCACAAGGCATGCAAGCTCCACCCCCCAGTCGTTCTTATACTCCTTATTGGGTGAGCAACACAGCCAAGCAACACAGTTGGAGCCTCCCTCCTCCCTGGCTGGCAGGGAGGGAGGGAGAGGAGCTGCTTCTTTTGAAACCCGGGAAATTGAAGGGACATCATCAATAAGGGACAGCAGCGGGACACAGCACTGGGATAAGGGACTTTCCCGCCAAATAAGGGACGGTTGACAGCTATGCTGCTAACACAGCAAAAACAATGTGGTATTCAGCAGTGATGAGTTGCCAGTCTCTGCACCCACGGCGGGCGCTGTGATTCTCCAGTGGTTTCACTTCACCTCCATTGTCTCTTGAGACAGACTGATGTCAACAACAGCAAAAACTTAGAGACTCAGCAATATTTGCAAACCATTAGGGGGCAATCGTGTGGCAAAATATGCTGAGATGAGCAGTTTAGGGTGTAGATGATTTCATGTTCAGCCAACATTATGTTCCCAGTCCTAATGCAGCCAAAGATATACCATTGTAAATTCGATCTCAGGTGGTACTCAGTCAGCTGAGCAGCAGCTAGCAGAGCTGAGGCCAGTGTCAATCACCCAAAAGTCTTCATGGACTGTGGCAGGGGCGGGACTAGAGAATGGGGAGACTTAGGCTGCATCCTAAACCCATTCAGCTTGGCCATTTGACCTGGCAACCTCCAAACCGTTAACCTATTTTAAAGGCTTGTTTTCCCTCTGCCAGGCTTAAGAAGGGCAGCCGAAGACTGCAGCAAAGCATAATCTGAATTGGGTGTAACTTCACATTGGCTTAACTGCAGGGCCGGATTTAGGTTTGACGAGGCCCTAAGCTACTGAAGGTAATGGGGCCCTTTATATGCCCAGCTGTCCTTTGTCAACAACAAACTGTCACTGTTTTTTTGTGTTGAATATATGCTATTGGTAATTTATGGACCAAATAGGTATCTAAAGCCATTTGCACATAACAAAATATGTATTTTATCAAAGTAATTGGAAATGTACATACAGTGTTTTTCCTTTAAAATTTTTGGGGGGCCCCAATAGAGTGGGGCCCTAAGCTTGTTTAGCTTATACGTAAATCCGGCACTGCTTAATTTACACCAGCTTGCTTTATGCCAAATTCTTTTGCATAGTATTCCTCCTTTAAAAAGATTGTTTGCAATGATTTTGTTGGGTCAGAAAATGTTACAGCTACATTGTCAGTGTAAAAAGAGATTTTATATTTTCTTTTCCTAGATATAATCCCCCAAATTTCATTATCTCCTCTAATTACCATTGCTAAGGGCTCTGTACAAAGTGTGAACATTATCAGAGATCAGTGATATCCTTGCTACATTCCTATTTCTACTACAAAGTAGTAATCTGAGTATGGCTGATTTATCATCATTTCAGCAGATGGTGTTATATAAATTGAAGGAGGGTCAATTAATAAAGTTGGGACTACATGAATCCCACCCCCCAATTGTCTGTGTTATGTATGGCCATTACAATGCTTTACATAATAGGACTCACACTTAGAGGTAACTAATATGCTGTGTGAGTGTCGATTTCAAGTGTGTGCCTTGTGTATGTTTGTTCCTTGGCCCCATAGACTGTAAAAATTATATGTATATACAGTGCAAGCATTGTTACAATGGAGTTCTCATCTTAAAATTTGAAGTGAATTTGGGTAATGACTTTCTCTGTAGGTTTCTTCTTTTATATACCGTATTTTTTGCTCTATAAGACGCACCAGACCATAAGACGCACCTAGTTTTTGGAGGAGGAAAACAAGAAAAAAATATTCTGAATCCCAGAAGCCAGAACAGCAAGAGGGATCACTGCGCAGTGAAAGCAGCAATCCCTCTTGCTGTTCTGGCTTCTAAGATAGCTGCGCAGCCTGCATTCGCTCCATAAGACGCACACACGTTTCCCCTTACTTTTTAGGAGGGAAAAAGTGAGTCTTATAGAGCAAAAAATACAGTATTTAATGTCCAAGAAGCCAACAATACGATGGCATCAATTTTGCACCCTATTGAAGTATGAGAAATATTTATCAGCTGAAGTGGAAAATGACCCTCTTCAAGATCCCTTGAATGCTAGTTTGGAATATTAGTATTAATGAGACAACAACTTTTTTTAATTAGACACTGTCATGCAAATTAGAGTTTGTGGAAATTTTTAATGGTTTTTATTATCAATTGAGTATCTGTTACAAGTTATTCCCCTGCTGACTGAAAGAGCTAACACAAAATGCATCAGGGTCCTTGAATAAAAAATGAAGGCCCTTGATTTAGAGCAATGCCTGGATCTGAATTTTCAACAGTGGGCTCCCCCCCCCCCCCAGTTATTCAGTACACCCAAACTGTAAGATCCACCTAGCATTCTTTATGCCCACCCACTTGCATAACAGAACAGGTAAATTATGGGGTCAACACTGGTGGGAGGCAATATGGAGAAATGAACCTCTCTCAACCTCCCAAGTCAGGCAATCAAGCAAATTAATGCTTAAACACTTGAATTTTGTTTAACAACATGTGATCTTTGTTGGACTAGTCATTTGGCTAGTATTTTGTGATCAGTCAAATAGCTAACTGTTCTCGGACTTGACCAGTTATTTTCTCATTGTATGGGGGTGCAAATGACAAACCTCTGATTTAAACTACTATTGGATCTCCCTCTTCATGCATTCGTGGCTCATCACTTAAGACACAAACCCAGCAGCACCATATTTCAAAAAAGCACCATAAATTAAGCATTCTTCTCCATCACAACTTCTCCACCCAGAGATAAATCTCCAAACTCAGAAAACGAATGGTGGGAACAAAAAAAGAAAATGAACTCTTTGCAATCAGCTTATTTTCAAGATGCTGCCAATGTTGTTATTTCATTAATAATGCATTTTTTTTTGTTGTCAAAATTTATCAGCATTGTAGTTCTTCCCTAAATAGAGTTCATTATAAATCACTTCACAACAGTACCTTGTTTTGCAAGGACTAAAGCAACTCAACCACTCACTGTCAACTGGAATTAACAGTCAAGAAAGTCCTGTCTTCTGGATAGGGAAATAGGTAAATTAGCTTATGGAAATCTGTTTTAAAGTATCAGCATGCATTTGTTGACATAAGAAAATGAACAATGTGTATTCAGGCAGAGAGATTAAAGTTACTGGAAACATTTCCTAATTGTTCTTGTTGGCTAATAAGAAAGGGATGTTTGAGCAATGTCAGCTTTCTTTAAAAAAATCTCTGTCGGGGCTTGTATCATATGTAAAATAGATATTTTGTGAAGGCCCTCATAAGAAATCACAATTGTTTAAATCAAACTTTACGACTGTAACAATATGTTAATCCGATTTTAGGCCATTTAAAATCCTATTGTTTACCAGAACCAATAAAGTTCAATTTCCATATTATGTTTATTTATGTTGAAGGGGAGGAAGAAATTCAGTGATCGAGATCCCTACTGCTAGAACAGATGGGCATCTTCAGTGCTGTTAGACAGGTCTGGCTATTTCCCCCACAGTTATTCTTTGATTTTGAGTCCATTAAACACACACACACACACACACACACACACACACACACACAGCCTATGGAAAAGAACTGTGCATAACTTATGCAGCTGGGGAATTTTGCCTGAAAATAAAGTAATTTCCCACCCTGTTTGATTTCAGCAGCTGGGAAAAATGGCAATCCACAACTAATTAATATCTCAATCAGCATGTGGGTGGATATGGGCAATTCTAGGCATTACTAATACTTCTTGGCTTCTTGTAAGAGCAAGAAGTGAATATACTGCTGTTAGATATATTTATATTGAATATATTTTATCCTACCCTTCATCCAAGAAGCTGAGAGTGGCATACATGACATTGTCTCATTTTATCTTGACAACCGCCCTGTGAGATGGTTAGATGAGTCCTAAATGACTAACCCAGTAAGTTAGTCAGTAAGTTAGGGATTTGTAGTGGAAACGTGCAAGAGGATCAAGGAGGTGTAGGATTTGCTTTGTGCAATCAACCCTGCCGTTAAGGCTGTAGGTCCTAGCAGGAGCACTCCTGCCCTTGATGGTGGCACAGCCGGGGCCCAATTGTCCAGACTGTGGGACTGGGAGATGCCACAATCACCACAGGTTTGGGCCATGGAGGCATTCAGGCCCACCTGGCTGGGGCAGGTATAAATGGGGCAGAGAGCCTGGAATGAGCTTTAGTGAAGGTGACATAGTCAACATTGCTGTGTCACGGACTGGATGCCGCTGTTCCAGAGGCTCCCTACAGCTGGAACAAGAGATTTGGTGATCTGGTGCTGTATGTAGGTTGTCTGGGTGAAGGTTTAGTAGGGATGGTTTCTTTGTAATTGTTTCTTTGTGTAAAAGGGTGGTTCATTGATTGTTTGGGGAGGTTTTAGATTAGAAGTTTATTTTGTTCAGATAAGTCTTTCCCCTCAATACGTGCTTTATTGTCCATCCATTAAAGGACCTGTAACTGACTTAGCAAAACAAAATTTGAACCTAGGGCTCCTATGTGAATATTCCATCCACCAGACAATATTGAGCTTAATGGTACAGTATAAGGCAACATATATATCCATATGTCTGGAAAATACAGTGTCCCCCTCCTTGAGAATAGAGATGTTGGTTGTTGTTTAGTCATTTAGTTGTGTCCGACTCTTTGTGACCCCATGGACCAGAGCATGCCAGGTACTCCTGTCTTCCACTGCCTGCCGCAGTTTGGTCAGACTCATATTTGTAGCTTCGAGAACACTGTCCAACCATCTCGTCCTCTGCCGTCCCCTTCTCCTTGTGCCCTCCATCTTTCCCAACATCAGGGTCTTTCCCAGGAAGTCTTCTCTTCTCATGAGGTGGCCAAAGTATTGGAGCTGCAGCTTCAGGATCTGTCCTTCCAGTGAGCACTCAGGACTGATTTCCTTCAGAATGGATCAGTTTGATCTTCTTGCAGTCCATGGCACTCTCAAGAGTCTCCTCCAGCACCATAATTCAAAAGCATCAATTCTTTGGCGATCAGCCTTCTTTATGGTCCAGCTCTCACTTCCATACACCACTACTGGGAAAACCATAGCTTTAACTACACGGACCTTTGTTGGCAAGGTGAGGTCTCTGCTTTTTAAGATGCTGTCTAGGTTTGTCATTGCTTTACTCCCAAGAAGAAGGTGTCTTTTGAATTCATGACAGCTGTCACCATCTGCAGTGATCATGGAGTCCAAGAAAGTAAAATCTCTCACTGCCTCCATTTCTTCCCCTTCTATTTGCCAGGAGGTGATGGAACCAGTGGCCATGATCTTCGGGGGGTTTTATGTTGAGCTTCAGACTATATTTTGTTTTCTCCTCTTTCATCCTCATTCAGAGGTTCTTTAATTCCTCCTCACTTTCTGCCATCAAGGTTGTGTCATCTGCATATCTGAGGTTGTTATTTCTTCCGGCAATCTTAATTCTGGTTTGGGATTCATGAGGTCCAGCCTTTCACGTGATGAATTCTGCATATAAGTTAAATAAGCAGGGAGACAATATACAGCCTTTCCAATTTTGAACCAATCAGTTGTTCCATATCCAGTTCTAACTGTATCTTCTAACTGTAGATGTTGGTTACCCTTGGATTAATATCTGTTTTGTCTTCTGCTTTTTGATTGTTTAGATTTGACTGCAGCTGGATGTTGCTCTGTGAGATATTGTGTTAGTGATTGATGACTATGTAGACCGGCTTTCCTCAACCTCATGCCTTCAAGATATTTTGGATTACAGCTCCCATCACACCTGCCTGTTGGACATGCTGGCTGGGAGCCATAAGAATGGTAGTCTAAAACATCTGGAGGGCACCAGGTTGAGAAACACTGGTGCAGGCTGACATCCTGCATCCTCTTCATCAAACTATAGTTTATGTCATGACCTTTGGTTTGAATGAGGAATGGATAAATTATCTTATTTCTGACCCATGCCACTTTTATGTGTGTGCGCCTTTAATTCCATTCAATCCCATTCCCATATTTCAGGTACTGATCCCTATAACCTTTTTCACAGCTTATCAGGGAAGAACATTTCCAGATCTGCCCTGGCTCCACCTGCTGGCCTTTGGCTTCTCCTGAGCATGATGGGGTATAAAGGACTTACTTTTGCAGCTGAGCCTTGCTCCAGCATAAAAGTCTGCCTCAGCTCTAACTTGTCCCTCATTTCTAGCCTTACTCCCAGCTTGTTCTCTAGTCCTGCCTTCTGGTTTGCCCTCCAAACCTCTTGGACCCAGCTCCTCCCTTTCCCTAGGTCACTGCCCACAGCCCAGCCCTGACACCATAGTAATTTCAATTTTTAAAAATCCAAATGAAAATTTGCATTTAACTAGAGCATAAATATTAATTTCTACATACATTTTCTCTCAAAATACACATTTCTGAATATATCATTTTTGAGTTAATAACTGGGAAGTGTAAAAGCCAGTGAAACACTAATAACACAATCCTAACCCTGTCTACACAGATGTGAATCATACTGAATTCATTGGGGCTTACTCCCAAGCTTGTGGGGTTAGGTCTACAGCCTTAGTTCTGATCTGTGCATTATACCAGGAGGTGCAGAGCAGGCCAGTCTGTATTGGAAGCTGCAAATATCAAATTCCTCAAGCATCTATATTCTGTATATGATGTATGTATGCAAATACTTTTGGTTTTGAAGTTTACTTTATATTTTAGCATTGTTGGTTACAGCCTGTGGCCAAAGTAACCCACTTACAGTGCAATTCTATGCATATTTACTCAGAAGTAAGCCCCATTGTGTTCAATGCAGTTGTAAATGTGCTTATGATTGCAGCCTTATTTACTTCTTAGATTATGATAATGACAGCAATGAGAGTTTTCATTTTCATTTTATTTTTGAAGCATAGTATTAACCAAACTTGCAAACAGGTCTGTTATACTGAAGGGTTAATCACAGGTAGTTTCCATATAAGATTGTGCAAGAAAGGGGGTTGAGGATTGAAAGCTGCCTTTGATTTGCGAAACAAGAACACAGTAGCCTGTTGTGCCACATTGCGATCTGAGGACTGTCACTTTCTTGCCGTTGTCAGTGGACTTCTGAAGAGCTGGAAGCCTGTCAAATGCTCTTTTCTGTCACAAAGTGAAAAGGAAATGAACCTTTGGATCTGGAAATTCATCTTTGACCAGGAAACACAGGCTTGCTTATGACAATTGCTTCTCTGCCTGACTGTATCGTGTTTCCCTTGTATAGTGGAGGAGTCTTTTTTTTATCTGTATCAATCAAAGTAAAATTGCCCTTGTGCTACTGGTGTGTATGACAAGACTGTGGAGTTGGGAACATGCCTGACATCCCAGTTGGTTTTCAAGGCAAGTAGAATGTGAAGAAGCAAAGTGTTTCTGACCAGAAATGTATCCTTTCTTCTCCATCATCTTGGGGCCGGTTGTAATAGCATTTAACAGCTGTGCAAAAGACGTGGGCGAGTAAGCATTCGATGTGACTATTTCTTCCATGGAAATTTATCATTTTGTCTATGCCCTGGGATATTCATCTTGAAGTGGGGGTTGGGATCGGGTAAAGGTAAAGGGATCCTTGACCGTTAGGCCCAGTCATGGACGACTCTGGGGTTGCTGTGCTCATCTGGCTTTATTGGCCGAGGGAGCCGGCATACAGCTTCTGGGTCATGTGGCCAGCATGACTAAGCTGCTTCTGACAAACCAGAGCAGTGCACGGAAATGCCGTTCACCTTCCCACCAGAGTGGTACCTATTTATCTACTTGCATTTTATGTGCTTTTGAACTGCTAGGTTGACAGGAGCAGGGACCAAGCAATGGGAGCTCACCCCATTGCAGGGATTCGAACCACTGACCTTCTGATCAGCAAGCCCTAGGTTTTGTGGTTCAGACCACAGCACCACCCGCATCCCCATTTACTCCATTGCAAATCTGATCATAGAGTGGATGCAAATCTGATCATAGAGTGGTCCAGCTATGAAAACAAGATCAGCACCTAGGACAGCTCCCAATGTGAACTCCCAAGAGAGCTGTCTGCTGCTAATAAGACTTGGTTCCTGGTGGAGGAAAGTTTCATGGATGAACTGAATGACAATTTGCAGAGCACTTTTTGCAACATAATCTAGTGTAAGGCATGAAACAACCTAAAGCTCTGTAGAAAAGTCATTCTGGGTCCTCTGTCTCCTGGGGAGAGTACATTGTTTTATCCGACAAAAGCCACTTGCCACCATACCAGTGTTGAAAAAAGCTATGGGAAAGTGGCAAGCATATTGCTATGAAGGTCTATAAACCAGCTTTCCTTGCATTGCCTTGAAGGCGCAATGGAAATCAGCTGGACGATGTTGTGCAGGATATTGGGCTGAATTATGTCTGTGGCTTTGTCTGACCTTAAAATTTGCCAGTCTGTTAATAGTAAATGACAGTGTCTCATCTGACCATGTTAGCTTGGGAATCTGGAGTGCTTGGTCAGTTCCTGGCCTTACAGCCTTGAGCTAGCCCCAAGGAGTTTACAACCTGGAAAAAAGAAATGCACAAGGCACGTGAAATCAGAAAGCGTGCTAAGGTACATATCCAAGAAGTAGAGGAATAAAACTTACCATTTTTGTTCATGTCAGTGGCTACAATTCTTATCCCATTTATTTTGGGAGAAGTCTACTGAACTTCATAGAAACATCTAAAGCAAATGGGACTTAGAATTGCAACGTCCCATGCTTTTATCATTTCACTAGCTAAAAAATCTGGATTTTTTAATTTTATTTTTTAGTATATTGCTGCAAAAGCTACATGCCAAAATGAAAAAAATAATGGAAAGGCAATACAAATTGTATACTATGCAATGTATATTCCAATCAAAAGAGAGAGATCAATACAAATATTTCTGTTATGGCAAACACTAGATTTAATTGCTGCTCTTGCTGTAACTGCTTTTGACTGCTCTTCCCATCAGCCCTTAGTCAGTGAAGGTTGCCAAAGACTGATTTAGATGAAATGCAGGTTATATATTTCTATTTATTGTACTTTTCTTTTTGTATAAATCTGTTCACAACTTCGGTCTTTGGACCGTAAAGTGGTATATAAACAAACCAATGAAAGAATACTTTTAATAATAATAATAATTAATTTCCTATTGAAAATATAAGAAAATGCAACAGCTGCCTCTCTGTCTCCCTGACAAAGATGTAAAGTATTACATTCCCCTTAACAGCAATCTATTAAATTGCAGGCAAGCTTCTCCAATTGCCTTTAATTTGAGACTCTGACAACCTAAAGACAAGAGAGCGACGAACAGCAGCACATCAGATATAAAAGAATTGTGTCTAATTTTCCCTGCTAATGCATTGTATCTGCAGAAGTGATATTAAAGGTAATTCGGCACATCATGTCTCGAAACCAGATACCGAGAGGGGACGATGAGCAAATTGAAACTTCTTGTGGGAAAGAATTTGAGAAAATCCTTGCATTCCTTGGTGCATTCACATGAAATTGATAAGTCTCCTGTAAATCACTTTAGTGACTTTGGAAAAACTTAGATACAGGAATGATATTGTAAAAAGGGTATCATAAATAAGAAGCAGCAACAGTGCTCTGAAAAAACAAATAGCTTGATGTTCCAGTCTTTCAAGACAATAATATGCTGGCTATAGGAAGCAGTTATTGCCTAATTATCTGCTTAAAGGCTTAGGGCTGATCCAAATGTCCCACAAACCCAACAAACACAGCTTGGGAACCATCAGCTAAAGCCGCCTTCTTTTATTCTTCCCAGACACTTTTTCCCTGCTGGGGTTCCCAGTCACCTGTGGGAGACATGGCTAGTGGGGAACAGTTAGAATCATAGAATCACAAATTATATGAAAATGATGTATAGATGGTATATTACGCCAGTACAGGTAGCAAAAATGTATAAAACCGGGTCAAACATATGTTGGAAATGTAAAGAAAAAGAAGGGACTTTTATCATATGTGGTGGGCATGTAGAGAAGTTTTTAAAAAATGGGAAATGATATACAATGAATTGAAAAAAATGTTTAAAATGACATTTGTAAAAAAAACAAAAACCAGAAGCATTTTTGTGAGGGATTGTAGGACAAGATCTTCCAAGTAAAACAAAGAATTTATTTATGTATGCTACAACAGCGGCAAGAGTCTTGATAGCACAAGGATGGAAGAATGAGGAAATCCCAACGAAAGAACAGTGGCAAGAAAAATGGAAGAGCTATGCAGAGTTGGCTAAACTGACATACAAACTGCAGGAGAAGGACAACTGTGACTTTAAGGAAGAATGGGAACTTTTTATAAATTATCTAAAAAAGACGACAAAATGAATTGGACTCCTTGGCAGGTTTTGAATAAACATACACAAATTTATTGGTTGATAACATGATAGATAAGGCAAGGATAAGTATAAGTTTATAACAGGCAGAGAATAATATGTGCAGAGAAATCAGAGAGGGGAGCTGAGGGAAAGTCCCTGGTGGGAGGGGGGTGGGAGGGAGGGATGGAAGGGAGGGGGGAAAGGGGGAAAATAATGTATGTGATTATATGGTTTGTTAAGCTGTTATGTTGAAATTGCTTAATAAATATATATTTGAAAAATAATCATAGAATCACAGATGACCCCAAGGGCCGTCTAGTCCAACCCCCTACAATCTGCAGTGGAGGAAGCCGCTCGGGTCCCTGGGGCGGCGTGCCCAGGGGCAGGGCGAGCCTCCCAAAGGGGTGGGGCGCACCGCTGGTCCTCCGGAGTCTGCATGCCTCCTCCCACTCAGCCGCCCTACGGCTGGTGGGGAGGCAGCAGGAGGACTGTTTGGGCAGCGCGGAGCCTGCATGTGCCCAAGCCACTGTGTCTCTCCTAGGAGAGACGCGTCGCTTGGACGCGCTGCAGGCCCTGCAATGAGTACCGCCTGGCATTTTGTCACCCTCCTCAGTGGTGACACCCATGGTGGCCCGCCACCACCACACACCCCTTCCTCTGCCCATGCCTACAATGCAGGAATCTCAGGTCGTACATGACAGGTGGCCATCCAACCTTTCCTTAAAAACCTCCATGGAAGGAGAGTCCACCACTTCTCCACTGTTGCTGCTTCCTTATGCCTCATATTTCCTCTCCCTAGCACTCAGTAGCTCTGCAGCAGCGAAGGGGTCCCAGCCCATTTCACCAAAGCTGTATCATCTCGCTTATTTATTTTTAATCGGAAGGAGCGTCTCCACCCCCATCGTTCTGCCTGGACGCTGAGGTCCAGCGCCGAGGGCCTTCTGGAGGTTCCCTCACTGCGAGAAGCCAAGTTACAGGGAACCAGGCAGAAAGCCTTCTCGGTAGTGGCGCCCGCCCTCTCATCAATGTCAAGGAAATAAACAACTATCTGACTTTTAGAAGACATCTGAAGGCAACCCTGTTTAGGGAAGTTTTTAATGACTGATGTTTTAATGTATTTTTAATCTTTTGTTGGAACCTGCCTAGAGAGGCTGGGGAAGCCCAGCAAGATGGGCGCGGTATAAATATATTATTATTATTATTATTATTATTATTATTATTATTATTATTCATCATCATCATCATCATCCTCTCTATGCCCCCCCCATTACATGCATTCTACAATACAATAATGGACTTGTGGCACCTGAAAGAGAAACAACTTTTTTTAAAAGAAATAATATTTATTAGCAGTTTAAAGATTACAAAAGAAAAGAAAAAAAAAATAAACAATACAATACAATACAATACAAAAACAAGAACACAAACACCACACAACACGAACCCTAAAACATTGAATCAACAAAACAAAACAAAAACAATTAAAAACACATCCAATAATTACAATATCTTATCTTTCGTTCACTTGTGTCAGCGACCTCCTCACACCTCCCTTTTTGTATTCCACTTCAATTAACTGTTTCAGCAATTCCTTTCCATCTTCCTCTGTTTTCTGTCCTGTAATTTACCTTAACATATTCTAACCTTTCCCCCCCTTTAATACATTAACAATCTGTCTGTATCTAATTCCTTATAACATTTCTGCTAAAGCCATATAACTTCATTCCAACATTTTTCTAACATTCATTAATTTTGCAGTATTTCCGTAAATAATCTTTAAACTTTTTCCGGAAACAACTTTTTATAAGGCATTAGCTTTTCCTGTATGCATCTGATGAAGTGGGCTCTAACCCAGGGGACAGCAAACTTTTTCAGCAGGGGGCCAATCCACTGTCCCTCAGACCTTGTGGGGGGCCAGACTATATTTTTTTTTGGGGGGGGGGGAATGAACAAATTCCTATGCCCCACAAATAACTCCGAGATGCATTTTAAATAAAAGCACAGATTCCACTCATGTAAAAACACACTGATTCCTGGACTGTTTGTGGGCCACATTTAGAAGGTGATTGGGCCGGATCCGGCCCCTGGGCCTTAGTTTGCCTGCCTATGCTCTAACCCATGAAAGCTTAAGCCATAGTAACATTTGTTGGGTTTGCTGAAACAGACGGATATGGTTACCCCTCAGCAACAACAGTGGACAAAAGCAGCTTAAGCATCATTTAAGTTCTTGGCTATTTTGTTTCTTTGTTTAAAGCCTGCAAAAATAAAATAAAAAAGATTTTCCCAAAGTAATGTGGGTGCCAGGTGAATCTCCCTGGGAGAATAATACATTAACCATGCCTGCTATCCTCGGGTTATGCATAAGGTCAATGCAGCTAAGCAGCACAAACAATATAATGGGAACATTTTTTATGCAATGTGAATAGATATTGCTTTAAACAGATTATGTTACCCACTATCATTTTTGCCAGTGATGCACAACATCCATTTTAGACCATCTTTTTTTTTGGGGGGGGAGGGAAGGTCAAGATTTGCCCATCATAAAAAGGTGCCCATCATAGGAGAAGGGGACACACAGATGATTGAGAGCTGATCTACACATGCAGAAAAATGATGTGATACAGATTTCCCGATTTTGTACTGTCTGCTTCCATTTGCATAAAGGTTTTTTTTGGGGGGGGGGAGTCAGAGTATATTTTGTCCTTTCTAGTTGGGCAAAAATAGCACTGCAGCAAAAAAGTGAGATTAAAACCTCACACCCTGATTTCCCTATGCAGAAAATCTGAGTAACGTAAAAGAGCCAGATTTGTGATCCCTCTACCCACCTTCATCTTGGAATGGTGAAATCCTATGAACATTGCATCCCGTGATTTGTATGAATATGTAGATGAACCCTAAGAAAATCAAATTTAAAAAAAGAACATAGCTTCAATATCTAGTACTATGAAGTTGTCTCCGAGACACAATGTTGGCTTGGTACTAACATTGTCATCTTTTTGGCATGAGGCAAAGACATATTTATTCTCTTAGGCGTTTGCAAACAACAATGGCCCAGCTTTTGTTCATTCTTCTGTTGCGTGGGGAGGAATGTTTTGTTTTTAAGTGATCTTTTGGATGAACATTTTTGTTGTTGCACATATACTGTTTTAATGCATATTTTGTCATAACTTGTACAGTGGTACCTTGGGTTAAGAACTTAATTCATTCTGGAGGTCCATTCTTAACCTGAGGTACCACTTTAGCTAATGGGGCCTCCTGCTGTTGCACAATTTCTGTTCTCATCCTGAAGCAAAGTTCTTAACCTGAGGCACTATTTCAGAGTCAGCGGAGTCTGTAACCTGAAGCGCCTGTAACCTGAAGTGTCTGTAACCCGAGGTTATTTTGCTATTTTCTGTAAGTCATGTTGGACTAAAGGTTGTGGCAAGTGATGAATAATAACTAAACTAAATTCTTTAAAAGTGCAATATAAGCATTTTTTTATTATTTATTTTTTTGCCAAACCAACCTCTCTCCCAGAGCTTCAGCTCCTTGGGCATAATATTGAGTACAATGAGATGATCCACAAGGCTATTGTCAGGATGAATTCAGTGCAAATTTTAAAGTGCTGTGCAGTGAAATCCTATACATATGGGGTGTTAGGGGAGGGGTAGTACCTCTGGTGGGACACACACATTGTGCTCCATCTGGGGTAGTTTGTCCACCTTTGGTCCCCCATCTTGCACACACAGCTATGGCTCCTAGCAGCTGCCAGCATGCAACAGCAGCCACACTGGGAGACTGCTTTGTCTGGCTGTCTAAACCAGGTGAGGGTAGCCAATGGGTCTCAAATCTTCAGCAAGTTAGGGACTGCCCCTACCTGGAAAGAAAGGCTCTGGTGGATTGAGGGGACAAGATCAGTAGTGGGTGCAATGGTCAAGAAGGCAGTTACAGTGGTGCCTCGCAAGACGAAATTAATCCATTCCGCGAGTCTTTTCGTCTAGCGGTTTTTTCGTCTTGCGAAGCAAGCCCATTGACGGCTTAGCGGCTTAGCGCTATTAGCACTATTAGCGGCTTTTAGCGGCTTAGTGGCTTAGAAAAAGGGGGGAGGGAGGAAAAAAACCCTGCAGGAACTCGCAAGACATTTTCGTCTTGCGAAGCAAGCCCATAGGAAATTTGTTTTGCGAAGCAAACTCCAAAACGGAAAACCCTTTCGTCTAGCGGGTTTTCCGTCTTGCGAGGCATTCGTCTTGCGGGGCACCACTGTACTGCATGTGTTGCCAAGGGAAATGAGAGGCAGATGGGGCCCATCATCATCATCATTTTTAATTTGTATACTGACTTTGTATCTTACAATACTCAAGGCGGTTGACAAGCTGAAGAAACCAAAAATGTACATCTTATAACAATCTAATGCAATACAAAAATGTGATAATAAAACAAAACTTTAAAATAAGCAACCTACATCAAAAAGTAACATTATTATACTGTTCCAAGAATTGTTGAATATCAACATATAAAAGTTCAACAGAAGTCCGCTCAAGGTACAATCAATAATTTCCAAACTATAATCAATAAAACAATGGCAAGCCACAGTACATAAAATAATACAATACAAATTGAGAAGAAGTCAGATGGAAAGAGGCCTTGCCTGTTGGAGTCTCTCCCCTCACAGTTCTTCCTCCAGGCACAGCTTCCTTATGAAGAATCCCAGGGCCAGGGGGTGGCTCATCAGCTTGGGAAGGTAGCTCATCTAGGAGAAGAAAAACTGGTCCTAAATCACCCTTGGAAACACATCCGGGAAGGCCGCCAACTTCCCAAGACTCCGGGGCGTCTCTCCGGTGGTCACTCTCTGGCTATAAATCTCCCTCAGCCCAGAGAGACCAGTGATAAGCGACCCCTCCCTCCTGAGAGGAGCACACTGGTCTTCTGGCATGTCATAGCAGAAGAAAGAGTCAATCAGTATCTCTAAACTACTTTATTTTACAGTCTATATACAGAGACTCCATCAGCATGTCTGTGCTCTCTAAGCACCAGTACAGAACAGCAACACTTTCAGAAGTGAAACTAACTTCCAACAGTGCTGAGAATTCCTGTCTCACGCTCTCTCATTCACATGATACAGTGGTACCTCGGGTTACATGCGCTTCAGGTTACAGACGCTTCAGGTTACAGACTCTGCTAACCCAGAAATAGTACCTCGGGTTAAGAACTTTGCTTCAGGATGAGAACAGAAATCGTGCTCCGGCAGCACGGCAGCAGCAGGAGGCTCCATTAGCTAAAGTGGTGCTTCAGGTTAAGAACAGTTTCAGGTTAAGAACGGACCTCCGGAACGAATTAAGCACTTAACCCGAGGTACCACTGTATAACCAAACATAGTGCTACCAGGGGCGCCGACTTATAAAAAATATTGGGGGGGGGGCCGGGGGCCCATACCGACTTATAAAAAATATTGGGGGGGCCCAAGACCTCCAAACCGCTGCTGCTGGGGGAACGAAAGGGGCGAGCCCCGGGCTGCCCCGACCTTAAGTGAACCTGTGAGGGCCCGCCCTTTGCGGCAGCCGATTGGCTGCCGCCGTGGGCAGTGAATATTAATGAGCTAGGGGGAATCCCCGCTTCTCGCGGGGCTGACGCCAGCCCCGCGAGATTGTTGATGGGTCGAGAGCCCGCAACCCCACCCCCTCTCTAGATTGGGAGTGGCTTTGTTTTAACTAATTACTCAATGTATTTTAAAAGGTAACTATCGTCAAACAAGGAAAATAAAAAATACCAACATAATTTTGTGATTTTACAAAGCATAATATAACTAATAATTTTCTTAAATTATTGGGGGGGCAGAGCCCCCCTAAACGAATTTTTGAGGGGGCTCGGGCCCCCTCAGGCCCCATGGAGTCGGCGCCTATGAGTGCTACTGCTGGAGCAGCACAGATGGATAAAAATCCTAACAGGTAGCTCATCTAGGAGAAGAAAAACTGGTCCTAAACCACCCTTGCCTTGTGGCTATAATCATTCATGAGATTGGCTTTGGGAGGAAAGAGCAAGAAAAAATCCATACCTGCTGCCTTGCAGGATATCTTCAGGAGAAAAAAGGCTAAGGAACCCTACACAAATCTGGAGTGGAGTCCCTAAGATGGTTGGATGGTGCCTTGTATGCCTCCTTCTGGCAAGTCCTGCAGCCAAGTTGGTGCCATACATATTGCTCTGCTTTCCTTTGGACCACATCAGCAAGGCTGAGAGTAGGTCTTATCATCTGGGCAGCCCAGGTCCTCCATACACACTGCCCAGGCTTGTGTCCTGGGGAGGTCAAACTGGGTGTTGCTAGCTGCAGCCTTAAGCATATAATGTAGAATACCAATTATTTATAATCACTGACAGCTTTTAGTTGTCCTTCTGTACTTTTAAAAGCAGCCTGACATGCAGAAATCAAGCTGGGGACACTTCTTCCAGCACAGAGGTGATGAAAGGAACAAAAACAGGGCCAGTAAGAAGGAAGTTGGCAACCTCATCATCCCAGCTTGAAAACTCATTTCTTGCCTACAGAAACACAACTAGAAATAGGGAGGGAGAACTGTCAAATTGTCTTTGTCCAGCCTGGTATTATCTTGAACAGCTGTGCACTTGAGGTAAGAGAGTAGATTAGTCTTGCATGATGATCATCATTTAGAAGAAATATACTGTCGCCTGTTTCGGAAGAGTGAGGAGTGAATATGAAAATTAGGAAAGCTACAAACTCAACATGCCTCTAACATTAACGGAGGATCTGACAGTGGGAAGGGAAGCAGAGCGGTTGGCTGTGAGCCAAATGAGGACACAGGCACGAACTTTTGGTAAAAATGCATTAAGAGACAGACAAAGAGGCTTCTCTTCTCTCTGTGGTCCAACCTCTGAGGTTTGAACATGTGTAGTTGGTGCATGGATACAAGCATGGATCATTTTTTTCCACAGGCCGATATCCAGTCAAAGGTGAGTGTTCACTGATTTCAACAGGAGAATTAAGTATATGCACTTTAATTTATTCCATTAAAGTCTATGGAACTTAATAGTACATATTGCCCTTTGATCATTATGCAGGTTTAATTGAGCTACTTCTTAAACACACTTATTAATGTGGGGCTTCCCTTATATTTGGTCTGGAAACTGCACTTAGTGCAGAATTCTGCAGCAAGGTTGTTGACAGACCTGAGACCCTGTCAGTATATAATAGCCCTGCTCAGAGATTTGCACCAACATCCAAGGTGTTACTATTAGTATATATAAAAGCCTTTACCGCCTGGGACCAGTTTACCTGAAGGACTCCCTTACCCCATATATGCCCACTTCAAAGGCTTGTTCTGTGGCACTGGCACTATTACGAATGCCACAGAATATTCATTCCACATGTATAAGGAATAGATTCTTTTACTGCGGCAGCACCACACTATTTAAAAAATTGTTTAAGAAAGCCTACACAGATATGCATTTTAATCTGCAATTTTAGCTGAAGTGCTGTTTTTTCATTCTATTTTGATTTTTTAAAAAATTTGTTTTTAACTTTGACTTCTACCTGTAATTTTACTGTCTTATGTTCTTTGAATGTACAGTGGTACCTCGGGTTACGTATGCTTCAGGTTACATACGCTTCAGGTTACAGACTCCACTAACCCAGAAATAGTACCTCAGGTTAAGAACTTTGCTTCAGGATGAGAACAGAAATCGTGCTCCGGCAGCGTGGCAGCAGCAGGAGGCCCCATTAGCTAAAGTGGTGCTTCAGGTTAAGAACAGTTTCAGGTTAAGTGCAGACCTCTGGAACGAATTAAGTACTTAACCCGAGATACCACTGTATAGGTTTTACCTACAGTTAAGTGGCATGTAAATTTTGTCAAAAGAAATTAAATTAAATGAGATAAATAATTTGGACTTAAATGAGATAAATAATGTGGGAAAATACGGATGGACAAATCTGCCGGTTTCAGTTTCTCTCATTTTCTCCATTTTCAAACCTTGTTCAGTTCACTATATTTCCACCTCAGCTTCAAAATTTGTCTGCATTAAAATTCATCAGCATTTTGTGCCTGCTGCCCCTAAGGTAAAGATATTTGTACGCAGTTTTCCCTCATACATACATTTGTTTGCAAGCATTTCCCCCGAATATAACACATTTCAGTGTTTTCTACCCTTAAATAACTGCACTTTTGTTCAAATGTTTCCTCTGATATACACAGTTCTGGGAGGTTGGAGAAGTGTATTGTCAAATAGGGAGAAGTGCAAATTTCAAAGGATATTTCTGTTTGGGTTTGCGTATTGTTTGAGAAAGTGCAAATTTGGTATTAAAAATGTGAACCAGACTGAATTTCCCTCCTATGCTTACCTGAGAGTAAAAGCCACTGAACTCAATGGAATTGCCTTCTGCGTGGGATTGCTCTGTTAGAGGTTTAGTGTGATTAAAAAGGGGAACGACTTGCATACATAATACGATCAATATATCTGCTTCAGAGTGCTGACTAAGGCTTAATTCATACAAACAGGCAAAGTGGTAAAACGATTTCTGGGCAATGCTACTTCGGAGTGCAAGTGGGGAATTGCATGACTGATAGCGTGTCCACTTTAAAAAGAAATCCAGCTTTCTATGTTGAGAGAAGATGTCACAGAGAAGAGTCGTAGCCAAGTCTTCTCCCTTATGCAATCATTTTGTTTGTGCTCAAAATTTCTATCGGAGAAGCATTCAAGCATGCAGTATCCTTACACCCCCGCCAACTGGAAATGGTACCGTTTAGGATCCCTTCTATTATTTTGTGAACCAGAACACAAGGAGCCAAACATATGTGAGATGGCGTCTACGTCATCCTTTCCCCCCTCCTAATGGCAGGAGTCAAGGCAGTTTTTGCCTCTAAAAGTTTGTAATATCTACCATATGTGGCCAAAGTCACATCGCATTCAATAATTAGAGCGTAATATTTACCATGTCAGGGTGGGTAACACATTACCAAGCAACTAATCCTGGCCATACATCAAACCTTTCACTTGCATGAATCTTATAGCTTAACATGCATTTTCGACCCTGTGTTTGATTAATCTCCCTGAGCAAAACACAGCTAAATGTGAAGCACTCTGAGTTGGTATCTGTCTTGGGTTTGGATTCATTTTATATATGTGTTGTTGCTTTAAACTTTCTATATTTAGGAAGACAGAAGATTTACCCACCTTGGAAGAATGGCAGATGCAAGTAATGGACTACATGGAAATGGCAGAAATGACCGGCAGAATACGAGATCAAGGAGAAGAGCAGGTGGAAGAAGATTGGAAGAAGTTTAAAAACTACCTACAAAAACATTGTAAAATTTTTGAATGTTGAGGACATTGAAATGAAACGAAGGGGTTCTAGTGAATAAGATAATTAAGAGTATGAAAGAAGGGATAGATATTGGACAAAAGTTGAACAATACAATATGTGAAGGAACTTTTTAAAGGATAAACGTTAATAAAAATGAACTTGCTAAATTAATTATTAAAGTGGAATACAAGAAAGGAGGGCGGGTGGAAGTCAGGAAAAATAAGGCTATGAAGGATATGAATTTGAAAAGAGTACTTTTTTTCTTTTTATGTTAAATTTTTCTTAAGTTCTTTTAGGTTTGTAATATTTTTCTTTTTTTCTGTTTTTTGCTTGCGTTTTGATTGCCTGTCTTTGTTGCTTGAATGTTGAGGTTTATTGATTTTTTTGATGTTTATTGTTTTATTGTAATTTTTCCCTTTCTGTAAAATTAATAAAATATTACTTAAAAAAAAAAAAACTTTCTATATTTATACAGTCATACCTCAGGTTGAAGTAGCTTCAGGTTAAGTATTTTCGGGTTGCACTCCGCGGTGACTCGGAAGTAATGAGCGCGTTACATCCAGGTTTCGCCACTCGCGCATGCGCAGATGCTCAAAATGACATCACACACATGCGCGGAAGCTGCAAATCGCAATCCGCGCACGCGCAGATGCACAGTCCTGGGTTACGCTCTACTCAGGATGTGAATGGGGCTCTGGAACGGATCCCGTTTGCATCCAGAGGTACCACTGTAATTGCTTTACATTTGTGATTACACTGTAAATCGCTTGGGGGGTGGCATGGGAAGTGTTGTTGATTTAATGTATTAATTATCAACAACAATATTTTTAAAAGGACAGA
Source organism: Podarcis erhardii (assembly GCF_964252035.2). NCBI lineage: Eukaryota > Metazoa > Chordata > Lepidosauria > Squamata > Lacertidae > Podarcis > Podarcis erhardii. The sequence goes on from NC_138499.1 coordinate 83,444,525, forward strand.
AGATTTGAGCGGCTGCATGGTTGGTTACAATCTTTAATATTAGGAGGTGAGCAATGGTTAGCTCCGTTGAATAGAGCGTGGTGCTGATAACACAAAGATTGCAGGTTCGATCCTAGTATGGGACAGTTGAATATTCCTGCATTGCAGTGGATTGGACTAGATTTTCCTCAAGGTCCCCTCCAACTCTACAATTCTATGTATTCCTAATAACTATTCTATTTGCTCCAATGGAGGATTTTTATATGTCTCAACAAATAGAATATATGGGTGGTAGCCAACTACACATTTGCCCCGAGTAAACCTACTATTCTCAGTAGTGATGCATGGAAGTGAGAGCTGGACCATAAAGAAGGCTGATTGCCATAGAATTGATGCTTTTGAATTATAGTGCTGGAGGAGACTCTTGAGAGTCCCATGGACTGCAAGAAGATCAAACCGATCCATTCTGAAGGAAATCAGCCCTGAGTGCTCACTGGAAGGACAGATCCTGAAGCTGAGGCTCCAATACTTTGGCCACATCATGAGAAGAGAAGACTGCCTGGAAAAGACCCTGAGGTTGGGAAAGATGGAGGGCACAAGGAGAAGGGGACGGCAGAGGACGAGATGGTTGGATAGTGTTCTCGAAGCTACCAGCATGAGTTTGACTAAACTGCGGGAGGCAGTTGAAGAGAGGAGTGCCTGGAGTGCTCTGGTCCATGGGGTCACGAAGAGTCGGACACGACTAAACGACTAAACAACAACAGACCTATTAAAACAAATGGACAGTCATGTACATGGATTTCAATGGGTCTACTCTCAGCAAAATCCATTTGAATGTCATTTGTGATAAATGCAACAGGCCAAGTACACATGACTTTCAGCAAGGCATCTCACTATCCAGGGCAAGTGCTCAAATTGTTGTGGCTTGTGGAGTATCTTCTGGCATCCCATAATATCTCTCTCTCTCTCTGTGTGGCCGGGATTATCCTCACAACCTCATGATATGAACTAGGAGTTGTAAGACAACAGGAGATGGCCGGACCGTCGCATAATAGTTCCATAGTTCTCAGACTTTGTGACCAAACAATTATATATGGATCTGGGGCAGGAAACTGTGTGCTGCCAATTCCAGCTGCTTCCTGCTTCCGTATCTGAGGTATGGCCTAGTCAATTCCAGGCACCAGATAAAAGTTGTGAGGCGGTCCCTCTCCCACAACGTACCATACAATCAGAGGAGGTAATTCCAGGCACCAGATAAAAGTTGTGAGGCGGTCCCTCTCCCACAACGTACCATACAATCAGAGGAGGTAAGTGCAAGAGTATGCCCTTACATTTCTAAGATATCACATATAAGGGCTGGATCAATCCCATTCAAGAAATGAATTCTATCCCTGAAAGCAACTGTGAGGATCCAGAAATGTCAGTCGTCGTCCCCAACCTTTGTGACACATGTTACCACATCCACATTTATTAATTACACAGTGCTTTCAATGTGTCTCTCAAAATTCCCCATCTGACTTCCCATGTCAAGGGAAGATCTAATTGGATTTTTAATCCTTAGCCATTCATGCAATGCACTTCATAGAGCATTGAGATGAAAACTGAAAAGTTCTTTCGGCTGCCTTATTATACCACCACATTTTTTTCCTGTAACCTGAATCAGTAGGAAAATAATGGAGTAATGTATAGATGTTACATGAAAACAATGTGCACCTTTCTTTAAACCAAATCCAATGCCTGAGCTTTGATGCGGCTTTCAAATAATGGAGTGCCATGGGCTATTTATTCCCCTAATTTCTATGGCTCAATACAGATCTTGTCTCTTCTGTTTGTTTCAGCTAATTGCCTCAAGTCCTAATAAGTTAGTGATGATGTATGTTGAGCACAGGGACCCCTGCCAACAAAAATATTACGTCACCCAGAATTGGAGAGGCAGTTAAAAAAAACCAACAACCTGCAAAAGCTTCTGATTGTGTCATTCACAACGCATTGGTTCCTTCAGTTGAATCTAGTAATTGAAAAGAGATCAGGGGAGAAGATAATGGATGGTTAAGTTACATGCACAAATTTTCTGCTTAACTATTTCAGAGGTGAATGGCTGGGCTATAGGTTACAGTTGCCACCAGTTTTGGCATCCCAGCGGCAGTTTCTCTCCGCCCAGCCATAATGTCTCCAAGGTTTTACCACCTGATCCAACATCGGTGTGTAGTGAATATCCGTGCACATGCTGGTAGAGAAATGAACTTTTCTCTCTCTGTGTGTGTGATATTCGCCGTGTGTTTAACAAAAATGTATTTCAGCAACGAGAAATTCCTCCTTAGGCTCTTGATTATTGTCGCTTGAGCAGACTTGGCAGAGGGGCAGAAGAGAATATGGTATTAAACCCTCTTGCTTTAGGTTTCGTTATTAATAAAAAATGCTGCTGCTTGATATGCAAGCACTTAACCATTGTTACTTAATGACTAATTCATCGAGCCAGCAAACCTGGCATAGCTGGAGGGAGATATAGGTCTCTGCGTTGTACCGGGGGTGGCGGGGGAACCTGCTGATGAAGATTAGGGGCGGAATCCACTGGGAAGTCTCCCAGCAAGAGCCCCCCCCCCATTTGAATGAACGGGAGCTGTGCACCGACACATGTGCAGCACCCATTCATTTCAGGGAAGGTCTTCCTAATGTATCTGGCCCTAGGTTTACCCTGAAATAAAGTATTATATGTGAGTATATACCTCCCTTGCAGAGCCGGATTTAGGTTTGATGAGGCCCTAAGCTCCTGAAGGTAATGGGGCCCTTTATATGTCCAGCTGTCCTTTGTCAACAACCAATTGTCGCTGTTTTTTGTGTTGAATATATGCTATATGGTAATTTATGGACCTAATAGGTATCTAAAGCCATGTGCACATAACAAAATACGTATTTGATCAAAGTAATTGTTGAACTGAAATATAATTAAGAAGTATATTAATAGTGAAATACAACCCTATATATAGAAATGAGCAAACCAGTGATATTTTAGGGAGCAGGCTAGCAGGCGGGGCCCATTACTTGCATCACAGGAGCCTACATAACACAAAATACTGTTGTTTTTTATCTTATATTTTGGAAATGTACATCCAGTTTTTCCCCCTTTAAATTTTTTTTGGGGGCCCCCCGAGAGAGTGGGGCCCTAAGCTATAACTTGTTTAGCTTATACGTAAATCCGGCACTGCTCCTGTTTCACTTTCTCCTCATTCAGAACAGATATGTGGCGTTTATTACTTCCATTGTTTTTTATGGTATTGTGTTCAATATGTATTGCACAATGCTTAAGGACAAGTGGGCAGAATAATATGCTATCAAGGAAGATATAAAAAAGAAATATAGGCTGCAAACAAGAGTCTCAACTGCCTGAGATGCTGTGTTTTCTCTCTCCCGCTTCTGTACGGTCATTTAACCCATTCCCTGGATTGTACATTTTTACCCTTTGTTTAAGCCATGCTGAAGCATTCAAGTTATTTCTTTCTTTTCCCCCTTTTTTCCTGGGAAAAATAAATAAATAAAAGCATGAATTATTTATATGCAGCAATTATTTATTATCATTTATGCAAAGCGTGCCGTATTATGCATGCATAGGCGAATTTAATCACTCTTAACCCACAATGTCTTTAGGGGCAACTCTGTGATAGGCAAAAGGTTACTTATATTTACTATTGTAGACAAATACGTAAGTGCTCAGAACTTTCATATTGGATTTGCAAATTGACCTTCTGTCAGTTTAGGTAAAGCAAGAAACAGCAACTGTTTCAACACTGTTTCAACACGTACCACTCAGCTAAAGTAATTAACATGCAGTCAGTGTGATCTGGTTCAGAGGATATCAACTACATCATTCGTTGGAGGAAGCTACTTTTTTAAAAAATATATGTTGGTGTGGATTTTTTTTAGGCGGGAGGAAGAGAGATTTTTCCCCCTGCATACATTTGTTCCTCCTGAAGCAAATGTTTTTGTGCTGCCACACTGATAATAATATGAGAAATCATCCTATGCTGTTACCTTAAAGTTCAGAAATTAAAGTTTACGGATGTTTTGTCGCAGTTGTGGTTGCATTTTGTCATCGCTGGGAGCCCCCTTGAGGCCTCCATGCACAATATTTAAAATAATCAAATAAAACAAATGTCAGAAAGAATGTTTTTCTTTTTCTTTTTTAGAACAGTAAGTCATTTCTAAGTCCCCTTCCTCCCACGAAAAATGGCTTTCCCAATAAAGCAAACTTCTTCCTGACTACTATTCGCGCATTTGGAAATTACAAATCAAGGAACATTTTTGTTTGTTATCCGATTCAGTTCTCCAAAGGACCATTTCTGTGCACCTCTGATCATCTCTGTTTCCTGAACCACTTTGCCAGCATAGCTGCAGTTATTTTGTTAGAAGCTGACAAGGCAAGGGAGGGACAAGACTGGGTTTGGAGACTGTGGTATACAACAGTGGGGATGTTTACCTGACTTGTCATCTGTGCCACTGCAGTTTGGGTTGCCTTGGGCAAAATAAAGTGAGTAACAAAAAAACACACCAAAAAAAGGGAGGCGACAGTGAGGTTGCTGCAGTGCCAACGCATCAGCAAAGCCAATCTGACGCTCTTGTAGGTGTGTTTGCAACACACCAGTCTCATTGCTCCTTGCCCTCTCTCCCTGTCCTTTCCAGTAGGTCACAACAGCACCAGTGACAGGAGTTTAAAGGTAAAGGGACCTGTGACCATTAGGTCCAGTCGCGGATGACTGGGATTGCGGCGCTCATCTTGCTTTACTGGCTGAGGGAGCCAGCGTACAGCTTCCGGGTCACGTGGTGAGCATGACTGAGCCGCTTCTGGCAAAACCAGAGCAGCACACGGAAATGCCGTTTACCTTCCCACCGGAGTGGTACCTATTTATCTACTTGCACTTTGATGTGCTTTCGAACTGCTAGGTTGGCAGGAGCTGGGACCAAGCAACAGGAGCTCACTCCATCGCGGGAATTCGAACTGCTGACCTTCTGATTGGCAAGCCCTAGGCTCTGTGGTTTAACCCACAGCGCCAAAAAGTACTATTGTCTCACCCAACAGCCACTGCAGGGCCACAATCTCCTTTGTAGATCATAGAAGCATCTTTGTAGATCATAGAATCATAGAGTTGGAAGAAACCACAAGGGCCATCGAGTCCAACCCCCTGCCAAGCAGGAAACACCACCAGAGCACTCCTGACATATGGTTGTCAAGCCTCTGCTTAAAGACCTCCAAAGAAGGAGACTCCACCACACTCCTTGGCAGCAAATTCCACTGCTGAACAGCTCTTACTGTCAGGAAGTTCTTCCTAATGTTTAGGTGGAATCTTCTTTCTTGTAGTTTGGAACCATTGCTCCGTGTCCGCTTCTCTGGAGCAGCAGAAAACAACCTTTCTCCCTCCTGTATGTGACATCCTTTTATATATTTGAACATGGCTATCATATCACCCCTTAACCTCCTCTTCTCCAGGCTAAACATGCCCAGCTCCCTTAGCCGTTCCTCATAAGGCATCGTTTCCATCTCCAAACTCGGTCAACAATTTATTATATTCTATTTCATTTACCTTAGCACCACGCCAAATACAATAAGGTCACCAGATTTTTTTCAACAAATCCAGGGACACTTTTCAACTTCAGTAGGAATGATAGGATTTTGTCAGGGGACTGATTTGTAAATCCGAGGACTGTCCTCGGGAAACGGGGACGTCTGGTAACCTTAAAATACAACCCTCAGGTGTTTACAGTCAGCCTGAAACTGTAAAGACTAGTTTCATTTTATTTCACTTGGGGGAGTTTACAGGGTTGCAATTGGAGCATTTTGGGGGCAGAGCCTGAAACAAACAGATGAATTAGAGAAAAGGGGCTTACCAAAGTGCCAGGGAATAGGGAACATACCTTTCTCACACTTTATTTTCTAACTTTTAGGGACATGGGTGGTGCTGTGGTCTGAACCACTGAGCCTCTTGGGCTTGCCAATCGGAAGCTCAGTGGTTCGAATTCCTACGATGGAGTAAGCTCCCGTTAATCTGTCCCAGCTCCTGTCAACCTTGCAGTTCAAAGAAGAAGAAGAAGAAGAGTTTGGATTTGATATCCCGCTTTATCACTACCCGAAGGAGTCTCAAAGTGGCTAACATTCTCCTTTCCCTTCCTCCCCCACAACAAACACTCTGTGAGGTGAGTGGAGCTGAGAGACTTCAAAGAAGTGTGACTGGCCCAAGGTCACCCAGCAGCTGCATGTGGAGGAGTGGAGATGCGAACCCAGTTCCCCAGATTACGAGTCTACCGCTCTTAACCACTACACCACACTGGCTCTCTTGAAAGCACACCAGTGCAAGTAGATAAATAGGTACCGCTGCATCGGGAAGGTAAACAGCGTTTCTGTGTGCTTTGGTTTCCGTCACGGTGTTCCATTGCGCCAGAAGCAGTTTAGTCATGCTGGCCACATGGCCTGGAAAGCTGTCTGTGGACAAACGCTGGCTCCCTCGGCCTGAAAGCAAGATGACGGCCGCAACCCCAGAGTCACCTTTGAATGTACTTAACCATCCAGGGGTGTTGTACCTTTACTATTACCCTTTTCTAACTTTCAACAGCTGAGCATTCTGGTAGCATGGGCATGTTTTGCACCCTTTTCTGGGAAGGAACAAAGGCAGGAAGTGGTCAAAGCATTGGTGGTGGTGCTGCTGCTATACTGCTAAAGCTGCCAGCAGATCCAGCACCTTTGAAAAGCTGCAAAAGGAAGGGAGAAAGAGGTAGGAACCTCCTCCCCTGAAACTACATCAGGGGTCAACCAGGGGCTTTGCATTGAGATGGGTGCTCCCAGTTTGTCCATCTCACTTTGGTCCAACTCTAAACCTGGCCAGTGATAATGGTATGTTGCGTTTGGCTGGGCAGGCTACCAGTTGTGCTGGCCTGCCATGGGTGGCGATAAGGGAAATTGCTCACACGTTGGATTCTTTTACCAGATTTACCTGCCATATGGTTTTCATCACAAGTGGATGGCAAAATAGCTAACTAGCTAAATAACCATCTGGTCTAGGAGAAAAGGCAATTCCTGTGAATTGGCTCATCATTATCACGTGTTAAAAGACAGGATAGGGGAGGAATTAATTTGGCTCACATTTTAATGCAAACCTCCCCAATTTGCGCTTTTCCAAAGAAATGCATGAAACAAAAACACAGGGATTGTTTGAAATTTGCACTTTACTGAATTTAATGATACAGTTATCCATCAATAAGCAGAAAGGAATCTTATTAGGTGCAAAGATGCATCATATTTGGGTTTGCACAGATGTGTAAATTGGAGTAATGTACACTCACTAAGAATGTTACATAAGAACATAAGAATGTGAGAGCCATAACATAAGAATGTGGGATGCGGGTGGCGCTGTGGTCTAAACCACTGAGCCTCTTGGGCTTGCTGATCAGAAGGTCAGTGGTTCGAATCCATGCGATGGAGTGAGCTCCCGTTGCTCTGTCCCAGCTTCTGTCAACCTAGCAGTTCGAAAGCACACCAGCACAAGTAGATAAATATGTACCACTGCCGCAGGAAGGTAAATGGCGTTTCCATGCGCTCTGGTTTCCGTCACAGTGTTCTGTTGTGCCAGAAGCAGTATAGTCTTGCTGGCCACATGACCTGGAAAGCTGTCTGTGGACAAACGCCGGCTCCCTTGGCCTGAAAGCAAGATGAGCGCCGCACCCCATAGTCACCTTTGACTGGACTTAACCATCCAGGGGTCCTTTACCTTAATGGCTAGAGTGTAGGACTACAACCTGAGAGACCAGTGTTTGAATCCCCACTCACTGGGTGACCTTGGGCCAGCTACTGACTTTCACCCTAACCTAACTCACTAGGTGAGTGTGGAGATAAAATGCAGAGGGGAGCACCAGGAATACCACCTTGAGCTCTTTGAAGGAAAAGGTAATAAATATATAAAGGTAATAAATATGTAATAAATAAAGAACAAGCCAGTGACTCATCTAGTCCATCATCCTGTTCTCACAGTGGCCAATCAGACACCATAAAATACATGTGGATTTTTGGGTATGTATTAAAAAAATACAGTGGTACCTCGGGTTAAGTACTTAATTCGTTCTGGAGGTCCGTTCTTAACCTGAAACTGTTCTTAACCTGAAGCACCACTATAGTTAATGGGGCCTCCTGCTGCTGCCGCGCCGCCACTGCGCTATTTCTGTTCTCATCCTGAAGCAAAGTTCTTAACCTGAGGTAATATTTCTGGGTTAGCAGAGTCTGTAACCTGAAGCGTATGTAACCTGAAGCGTCTGTAACCCGAGGTCGCACTGTATATCACAAAATGTCACAGAAGTGGGCAAACTGTGGCTTGTGTGCAAGGCTACTTGCACGAGGTGCTGTAACTAGTCAGATTCCCTTCTGACATTTTATCCATGTTGCCTGCATTGGGAAAGTCAAACAAAATGTTATTGTCTGTGCAGTGGACAGGTACAATTCTTCAATGCTTGTTTTGTGAAAAAGAGCAAAATGCCAACACAACTGCTTTCCACTTTGGTATATTCTCAGCGGACAGATGTAGAACAAATATCCTAGCATCTGCTCAAACTGGAGAACGTTGAAAAACAGTTATGGAATAGGTTACCATATAGATATATATATATGCACACCCAATGTTACCCTGTAATCATATAGACATACAGTGAGATCCTTTCCCAGAATCTTAAAGTAATTTAAAAGGATAATAAGCATGCAGCGCCTCAGTTGGTTCCTCAGAGGGTTGATGTCCATCCTGTTTGTCACTGTTTCCTGCCTAATCCTACCTAATGAGGGTTTATGTTAACATGGCTAAGCACTCGCAGATATGTGCTACCAAGCCAGCTAAGCTTAGAGAGGACATGCCGTTCAAATGTCACAGCCATTGGCTATCTGGCTTTAAGACACCGATTACTGTGAGGGATCTGTGCGGAAACAGGCCTTTTATTTCTGCCCCCCTCACACTATTGCTGCAAGTTTGGGGCACTTAACTGCAAGAAGGAGATGCCACGTGGCTTTGACAGATGAGCAGCGGTGTTTTGCTCTGCCTGAGCTCTGTTATCTGCACCAAGTTTGATTGCAAATTGTACTCCCCATTCAGACATCTCAAACAGTATAGCGTAGATCGGAATCCTTCTCGCCTGCGGCACAAACTTCCTTTTTCTTTAAGTTGGCATGGTTGCATGGTGGCTCACGAGTGAAAGGGTCTGTTTGGCTTTTGCAGATATAATGGTAATGTTTTCAAGCCCAGATGCCCATCTGAGGCACTGGGCCACACCAGTAAAAAAATAAATATAAAAATGCATTTCCAAATTGTAAGCAGAAGAAAAGCAGAATCCCTAATTATGGTTTATTATGCCTGTTAGAGAAGTATTTTGTTATATATATACACACACATACATATCCTGTGACCTTACAGAAAGAGTGGGGTGGTAGCAATATTTTAATAATAATAATAATAATAATAATAATAATAATAATAATAATAATAATAATTTTTTATTATTTATATGCCGCCCATCTGGCTGGGTTTCCCCAGCCACTCTGGAAGGCTTCCAACAAAATATTAAAATACAATAGTCCTTCAGTTATTAACAACTTCCCTAAATAGGGCTACCTTCAGATGTGTTCTGAAAGTCTGGTAGTTGTTTTTTCCTTTGATATCTGGTGGGAGGGCATTCCACAGGGTGGGTGCCACTACCGAGAAGGCCCTCTGCCTGGTTCCCTGTAACTTCGCTTCTCATAGTGAGGGAACCACCAGAAGGCCCTCAGCGCTGGACCTCAGTGTCCGGGCAGAACGATGGGGGTGGAGACGCTACACTTTCCCATAGATGTTGTATCTTTAGACTTGTTTTTCAAGTGATCAGTGCAGTTGGCTTGAACCAATTTTGGCTCCTCTAGCAGCCCCCATAGTGTCTTATCACCACGACCACTTCATCAATTTCCACATGAATATGCAATTATTATTATTTTAAATGTATCATATTTCATATTTAGATACCTTTCCATAAATATATCAAAATAAGTATATATCAAAAAATATGTACTTGATATGTATTTTATATCAGGATATGCAAGGGACTTTTTGAGTCAGCATTTGGAGAAGGGCAAAATCCAAAGAATAATTAAGCTCTCTTGTGGTATCTTCTATCCCTATGGGACGCGGGTGGCGATGTGGTCTAAAACACAGAGCCTCTTGGACTTGCCAATCAGAAGGTCAGTGGTTTGAATCCCCACAATGGGGTGAGCTCCCATTGCTCTGTCCTAGCTCTTGCCAACCTAACAGTTCGAAAGCACACCAGTGCAAGTAGATAAATAGGTACTGCTGTGGTGGGAAGGTAAACGGCGTTTCTGTGCGCTCTGGTTTCTGTCATGGTGTTTGGTTTCACCAGAAGCAGTTTAGTCATGCTGGCAACATGACCTGCAAAGCTGTTTGTGGACAAACGTCGGCTCCCTTGGATTGAAAGCGAGATGAGCGCTGCAACCCCATAGTCGCCTTTGACTGGACTTAACTATCCAGAAACCTTTACCTTTACCTTTACCCTTATCTTATATCCTTTTTAAAGAGAAAGTTGGGGGGAGTTCCCTTCCCCAGTATGTGCATGAGCATATCAACTAGGGTTCAAGTGCTTAACTTTACTAAAAAAAAATCCAAAAAGACGCATCAATCAAGTGGCGAGGGGACAAAATCTGAATGCCTTTCTGCAATTTGCTAACGAAGATATGTGCACAGCCTTGACAGCATGTACAGTAGATCCTTTGGGTGTGCTCAAGAAAGCCTCTGGTTTCCTGTCAGTGCTTCCCAGATGGGTAAGAGCTAAATGGATCATAAAATCATAGAATCATAGAGTTGGAAGAGACCACAAGGGCCATCGAGTCCAACCCCCTGCCAAGCAGGAAACACCATCAGAGCACTCCTGACATATGGTTGTCAAGCCTCTGCTTAAAGACCTCCAAAGAAGGAGACTCCACCACACTCCTTGGCAGCAAATTCCACTGTCGAACAGCTCTTACTGTCAGGAAGTTCTTCCTAATGTTTAGGTGGAATCTTCTTTCTTGTAGTTTGGATCCATTGCTCCGTGTCCGCTTCTCTGGAGCAGCAGAAAACAACCTTTCTCCCTCCTCTATGTGACATCCTTTTATATATTTGAACATGGCTATCATATCACCCCTTAACCTCCTCTTCTCCAGGCTAAACATGCCCAGCTCCCTTAGCCGTTCTTCATAAGGCATCGTTTCCAGGCCTTTGACCATTTTGGTTGCCCTCCTCTGGACCAGTTCCAGTTTTTGGATCTGTGGCAATACCATGGACGAAAGATCATGATAATAGGAGTTACTACCAATTCAGCCTGCAGGTCAAATCACAACACAGTGTTCATTTTTAAAATAAATTGTTAAAGAAATGCCATCAAACCGGTTAAAGGACAGCACTTTTTGAATCTCTACATGAAAGCAGAATGATGATTGCTGGGTCCCTGTAAGTTACTTTCTGCACTGAACATTATTGCCGCACTACTGTGAGATGGACCATTTTGGAAACATTAACATAATGCCATCCCCCTTGGACCATTTCAGTACTGCAGAATATTTCACGTACATCCAACAGGGCAAAGTATTAGTTTCTCCGTCTGGCACCTAAATGCACTTGCAATTTGCATCCTTTCTCTCACCTCTCATCAGTGTGGAATTTTAACACCTTTTTCATTTATTTATCAGATTCCTTTTGAGCTCTGCTTTAATGGTGCCCTTGGGTTCGAAAGCACAAACTTTTTATGCTCTCTTAGAACCTATTTCTATGTGTTGTGGAAATGTCAAGGGTATAAGGGAAAGCTACCCTTTTTTGTACTGGGGTCTCTTTTGTTTTGTCAGACCATACTTGGTATAAATTTTTTATCGTTCCCTGTGGAACAGGGTTGCTTCTAACTAAACAAACAAAACCTTGATGTACATCATTCTGGCGTTCTGACTGGTTTGACACTCTCTTTCCCAATTGTGCTTAAGCAGCTGCTGACAATTTTGTGATGTGGAAACGCTTTCTCTTCTGCCCCTCCCCGAGCCCACCTCTTTCACTGGAACATTTGTTCCCTATGCTGTTTTCATTGCTGCTACTATAGCTGCATTTATTTTATTTATATCCCTGCTCTGGCAGTTTGGAAGGGTTCAAGTGTCGCACTCCACCCAACAGACTCAAAGGACACAACACTTGAGTTCTTGCTAACCTGTCGCCTTTAGACTCACCTCCTTGCTAGTCTTTTCCTATCCTCCTCCAGCTTGGTGCCATGTTGAGGATCCTATATATAGCAGCTATGCAGATGAGCTCACAATGTGGCCCTGCTTTTAATTATCAGACATCCAAGAGTACCTTACTTGCTAATATAACCTTGCTCGCCACTGAAATGCAGAATCAGGGATGACTTTATTTCACTTTCTACTTTACATAATCCCAGAACGACAATGAAACAGCAGGCAAGGGATCAGGAGGTGATTAGTTAGGCTCACAGTTGGTGCACATGGGGAAATATTTGTTATGTGAGTCTTCTAAAGTCAATGGTGTATCCCTACGTTGCATGAAGTTTTGCGTTTAAGTGGCATTAGCAACAATAACCTTTTAGATGCTACCCAGAGCTTTCTCCTAAGGAAAGAAGAAATCTCCCTGCTTCCTTTGCTCTGGGACAATGAGTATTAAAATAAGAATAGGCTGTGAGAAAGGGCTTTACATGACCTAACTTTAATTGCTTTCATTGGTGTCAAGGAATCATGAGAAATCAGAACTGAATTCCTAAAAAGAAAGGCAATTTCACCCCCACTTACATCAGTTTGCAGAACAGGATTCAAGTTTGGAGTGTAATTTAGAGACTCTTTCACCTGAACTCTGGATCTGTAAGCTGCCTTGAGTCCCATGAATGAAATATGTGGGGTATAATTCAATAAGAATAAGAATAAGAATACAGTGCTACCTCAGGTTACAGACACTTCAGGTTACATACGCTTCAGGTTAGAGACTCCGCTAACCCAGAAATAGTGCTTCAGGTTAAGAAATTTGCTTCCGTATAAGAACAGAAATCGGGCTCCAGCAGCACGGCGGCAGCAGGAGGCCCCATTATCTAAAGTGGTGCTTCAGGTTAAGAACAGTTTCAGGTTAAGTACGGACCTCCGGAACGAATTAAGTACTTAACATAATAATAATAATAATAATAATAATAATAATAATAATAATAATAATATCAGAGAAGTGAGAGCAACTGCAGCAGCAACGGTGCCCCACTCTCATTGGACTGGCCATCAGTTCGTCCACCACCAAATTAGCTGGATTGAGCATCATTCTGTGGCCATTTTATTTCTTTGTTGGGGAAGGGAGGACATAAGAGCCTAAGAAGCACCTCACTGGATCAGGCCAAATGTCCATCTGCTCTCGCTTCCTGTTCCCACAGTGAGCAACAAAAGGTCTTTGGGAGAGTGTGCAATAGAACTCTCTCTACATGTTCTCCAGCCACTGGTCTTCAGAGGCTTGCCACCTCTGTTACTGCAGGTAACAGACAGCTCCCATGACTAGTAGCTATTGATGGCCCTGCCTCCCACTAATTTTTCTAATCCCCTTTTAAAGTAGCCTGAGTCAATGACCATTGCTACATGGCAACCATTGATGCTGCCATACACAAACACACATATGGGGGGGGGGTTGCGAGGAGCTTCAGCAAAATTGTAAATAAAAGGAAGGAGGAGGTAGGAACCTGGGGTCATAGTGATGGTGAGTCAATGAAAAGAATCAAAGAGATGGAAGGAAGAAGAAAGCAAGTAGCTCAGCCAGGAGACTTTTAACGTTGGGCAAGAGATTATTGCGTTGCAGGAATTGGACTGGCCTAGATGACAGCATCTTAAAAAGCAGAGACATCACCTTGCCAACAAAGGTCCGTATAGTTAAAGCTATGGTTTTCCCAGTAGTGATGTATGGAAGTGAGAGCTGGACCATCAAGAAGGCTGATCGCCGAAGAATTGATGCTTTTGAATTATGGTGCTGGAGGAGACTCTTGAGAGTCCCGTGGACTGCAAGAAGATCAAATCGATCCATTCGGAAGGAAATCAGCCCTGAGTGCTCACTGGAAGGACAGATCCTGAAGCTGAGGCTCCACTACTTTGGCCACCTCATGAGAAGAGAAGACTCCCTGGAAAAGACCCTGATGTTGGGAAAGATGGAGGGCACAAGAAGAAGGGGACGACAGAGGACAAAATGGTTGGACAGTGTTGTCGAAGCTACCAGTATGAGTTTGACCAAACTGCGGGAGGCAGTGGGAGACAGGAGTGCCTGGCGTGCTCTGGTCCATGGGGTCATGAAGAGGTGGACACGACTAAACGACTAAACAACAACAGATGACCTGTGTGGTCCCTTCCAACTCTACGATTCTGTGATTTTAAGGTCATGGTAGGGAACCATATGGGAAAGAAAGAGAGGGATCACGGGGACTTCCGGGTTAGCACCTCCGGCAATGGCGGAGCTCCTCCGATCGGGAGGAACTTGCTCCGTGGAAAGCAGGGTCTGAACCGCCACGGCGAAGGCGGCGACCCTTGGAAATCACAGGCGGAAGAGCCTGTGAACTTGGGATTCGGCTGGCACCTTTTGCGCCCCCCCTACTCGCGGGGAGACCCGGTATCGGGAATCCGGAGCGACGTGGGGTGAGTGGCGCGGTGCTTTGAATCGACCGCTTCTTTCACGGAGTGAAGCTGCATTGCTGCTGTCAGAGAGCGCTGACTTTTTCCTGTGGACAATTGGATTTTAAACAACAACCCGTGAGTAGAACGGAAAATTGGATTTCTAAATACCTTAATTCGGCATCGAACGGGGAAGGCACAAAACAGGAAGTCCGCCTCCCCTTTTTGTAAATAGACTGAAGCAAAGCATTCGTAAGCTAAGGTTTTGGAAAGCTTCATGTAAAGGATCAAACTTCCATTGATTGAAACTATTAAACCCCCCTTGGAAGCAGGGGAAGAGGGGGAAAATTTTGACCAAGCGTGCCTGCAGGAGAGAGTGGAAAACTAAATTACCATGTCTCTGAACCTGGGAACGGGCTGCAAAAAGGAAAAAAAGGAAAAAGTCCATTGACGGTGAACAGTACATATTTGACAGCTAGCTACAAGAGAAAGATACTGTTTCCATTGTCCGCTTCTGCGTTTTAAAAGAAGAAAAAGTAACTGAAAATTGATATTATTTTTCACCTTTGGAACTGTGTTGGAAAGGACTGAGTTTTTGAAACTGTTATAAGAGTGGAGCGGAGGCATCCAGCTGTAAGATAAGGACTGTGAGAAACTAGAGTTTGACCTTGAACATCCCAAGAATGTCAGTTAAGGAAGATTTAGTGTCTGCATTTTATAAGACAAACTATTTGTTGGAAAAGCTTCATAAACAGATAGATGCTATGGCTACTAAAATTGACATCTTGGGATCAAAAGTGGGTATCAACACAGAAGTTGTCAAGGATCCGGCACAGGAATCTATCATGACTGAACAAATCGTTGAAAAGGAGGAGAAAGTTGCTGTGGTCGAACCTAAAGTAATACAAGGGGGAGCCTTAACCTTACAGATGCAAATTGAGGATTACAAATTGAGGCCCTTTATGATTGAAGCTAGAAAAAGCCAGATCTTGAAGATTGGAGCCTGGTCTGGAAAAGGAAAGTTGGAGAGATTCCCCAATGCAGGGATCAATTGACTTTTGGGATATGGATTTGGGTCAGGAGGAGATTGGAGCTTTTGGGGCCTTTGGATTTGGAGGAATTTTGAAACAAGATTTGGAATGCTTTATGGATCCTAGCTTTAACTATGGAAATCTGGCTGTCCTGTTAAGAAGGAATAAAGGCATTGTTGGGATGGAGCTCCCCCGAGATCTGCTTTTTAGCACTAAAGATTATGAAGAAGATCAGCAGAAGGGACGTGAAGAAGACTTAAGAGCCTCGGATATAAGATCTCCAGGTTGATGGACTGTTTGGAGTTGACAGAAGGGATATAAGATCTCCAGGTTGATGGACTGTTTGGAGTTGACAGAAGGGATGGCGGATATAAGATCTCCAGGTTGATGGACTGTTTGGAGTTGACAGAAGGGATGGCGGAGGCCGAGACCAGGGAGAGGAGATGGTGGAAGAAGATTGGGAATTTAAAGTTTATATTTGGAAATTTTGTAAAAATTTAATGAGGGAGAGAAAAGTCGTGGAATGAAATTTTTATGACCCTAGTGGAAATGTTTTAAGAGTTTAAGTTCAAATAGATATATTAATTTTAAGGAGAAATAAGATTTAAAAAAAGGGGAAAAAAGCAAAAACGGATTGTTAATTGGCGAAAGAAGAGAATGTAAAATTATAGTACATTAAGATAGAGTATAAAGACAAACTAAAGAGGGAAAGGATTTGCTGAAATATTTAACTGAATTAGAATACAAAAAAGGGAGGTGGGAGGAGGTCAAGGAAACAAGCAAATGAAAGATATATTATGTGAAGGTTTGATGTGTTTCTTGCTTTTGTTTTTCCTTTTTTCTTAATCTTTTTTTTTCCCTTTTTTTTTTTGTATGGTATTCTTTTTTTAATGTCATACATTGTTTTGTTTTTTGTTTAATTTGGTGTTTTTCTGTTTTATCTGTAACCTTTAAAACCTCAATAAATATTATTTTAAAAAAAGAAAGAAAGAGAGGGATCACTCAACTATAGTATATTCCATATTTCTGAATATTTTGCCCATATTTTCTGAGCAAGTACCACCTTGGATCTGAAGGAGGTGCAGAACAGAATGACTGCAGCCAGTTACTTCAGACAGGGCTCCCTCCACATGCCTCTTCCTCCCGGCAGGTGTCTCTGATGAGAAAGAGAGAGAGAATTTATTTAACTTCTTAACTACTGTTTGTTTCAACAGTAAAGCCTGGAATTTACATGCATGTGTACATTTCTATGATTGTTTGTCCCACAAACTATTTCTAGTAGGATTGCCAATTTTGCCGCAAATGAAAAACTAGTTCAGGAGAAAGAAAAACTGGGTTTTATCTGAGAACAATTTGCACTCATTAAAACAATTGACGGGATGGGTGACAACGGTGACGAGATCCATCCCAGAAAAGGAGATTAATGGGGGAAGGGGAGATTTGTTTGTTTGCATGTGACTTACTTTGCTTTTTCCATATTCATATGTTTTGAACAGCTGGCATGGCATTTCATGCCCCTAGATGTTTACTGAGTGATGGCACCAGACATCTCCTGAAGTTAGGAATACAGTGGTACCACAGGTTAAGTACTTAATTCGTTCCAGAGGTCCGTTCTTAACCTGAAACTGTTCTTAACCTGAAGCACCACTTTAGCTAAAGGGGCCTCCTGCTGCTGCTGCGCCGCTGGAGCACAATTTCTGTTCTCATCCTGAAGCAAAGTTCTTAATCTGAAGCACTATTTCTGGGTTAGCGGAGTCTGTAACCTGAAGCGTATGTAACCTGAGGTACCAATGTATTTTGGAAGAACACCGCCCTGATCAGAAAACCTTTAATTCTCACAACTCTTAGTATTTATAGCAAAGAGTGTCCATTTGGAAAGCCATTGCAACTCACACTGAGGCCAACGGCCCTGTTCTCCGGTATTTATGAGAATACAGGTGGTGCCCATTCTATAATGCTACATTCTTTTGCCCAACATGGGGCTTGAATCCACAACTCTGAGATTAAGAGTCTCAGGCTCTACCAACTGAGCTATCCTAGCTTGAAAGTGGTTGGGGCACTCTGTACGATTGGGGTCACCATCATGTTTCCCCATGGCCGCCATAGCAATCTCAGAAACCTTCTGCCCCTCCCATACAATGGAACCTCAACATACGTACGGCTCTAGGTAAAGGTAAAGGGACCTTTGACCATTAGGTCCAGTCGTGACCGACTCTGGGGTTGCGGCGCTCATCTCGCTTTAATGGCCAAGGGAGCCGGCGTACAGCTTCCGGGTCATGTGGCCAGCATGACTAAGCCGCTTCTGGTGAACCAGAGCAGCACACGGAAATGTCGTTTACCTTCTTGCCGGCGTGGTACCTAATTATCTACTTGCACTTTGACGTGCTTTCAAACTGCTAGGTTGGCAGGAGCCATGTACAATCCCAGTTAAGACCTTCAGTAAGTGCTTTGACTTAGGAACTTTCGTCTAGATACGAACAGAAGCCTTGCCAGCAGCCCAGAGCTCACCCAGCTGGCTGCGGAGCAGCGTTGAGGCCTCTGCTGCCGAGGGGAGGGCCCACATCCCACCCCCGAAGCTGTGGAAGACGTGCCGCCTGCAAGATGCAGAGCAGGGCGCACTGCAGCCCCAAACCCTGCTGAGGAACAAACCTGAGGAAGTCCAGAGAAGAACCAGGCCTGGCAAGAAAAAAAGTGACTATTTTTTTTGGGGGGGGGGGAATGAACGAATTCCTATGCCCCACAAATAACCCAGAGATGCATTTTAAATAGAAGCACACATTCTACTCATGTGAAAACACACTTATTCCCGGACCGTCCGCAGGCCAGATTTAGAAGGCAATTGGGCTGCATCTGGCCCCTGGACCTTAGTTTGCCTACCCATGGTCTAACAGCTCTTACTGTCAGAAAGTTTTTTCTGATGTTTTGAAACATTTTAGAGATTTATACTGCTATCATTAATTATTTCAAACTTAAAAATAAAATTTGCTGTTAAGCACTTCATTCCCCATTTCACGCTATCTAGAAGCATGCTTCAATAATAACAAATAAAGCAAATTAACTTGATTTTCATTGGCTGTCCTTGGGATGGAGTGGAAATCAGAAAGAAAGACTTTTGTAACACAAAAGAAGGAAGATTCCCCCACCTGGTGTGTGTGTGTTTTTAGGTGTGTCTTATCCCAAAGGAGGCCTATAAAGTTGCTGAGGGCAGCCATGGTTTAAAAACCTGTGGATACAACAGCAATTACAAGAGCTGTAATAGCCGTTTCTCTGTGGCCTCACGCTGTCTCTGCTCCATAATTAACTTGTCTCCGCATTTGACAGTATTTTGTGTAGAAAAATCAACAACAAGCAAACTTCCATTGGGGGAATTCCTACATGCAACTAGCTGGCTGCTGCTTTACCCAGCACATTGTAGGAATGTTTTCCTCATTAAAATAACAAGAATTTTAATCACACGTGTTATTGCCTAGGTTACAAAAATGTTCATGTTAAAGGGGACTTGTATTAAAAACCGCACAAATAAGAAACTGTCTCGTTTAAAATGAAGAACTCGGTTAACCAAGGCTTTGCAGTGTGTGTGTGTGTGTGTGTGTGTGTGTGTGTGTGTGTGTATCTTTTTCTTTTTGGTAGCAATATTACTGTATGGATGAGACATCCAAAACCATGTTTTGTCCCCTCTTTGGGCAACATTAGGTAAAGGGACCCCTGACCATTAGGTCCAGTCATGACCGACTCTGGGGTTGCGGCGCTCATCTTGCTTTATTGGCCAAGGGAGTCGGCGTACAGCTTCCGGGTCATGTGGCCAGCATGACTAAGCCGCTTCTGGCGAACCAGAGCAGCACACGGAAACGCCGTTTACCTTCCCGCCAGAGTGGTACCTATTTATCTACTTGCACTTTGACATGCTTTTGAACTGCTAGGTTGGCAGGAGCAGGGACCGAGCAATGGGAGCTCACTCTGTTGCGGGGATTCGAACCGCCAACCTTCTGATCGGCAAGTCCTAGGCTCTATGGTTTAACCAACAGCGCCACCCGCATCCCTTTGGGCACCATTAGTTTGTTTAAAAGCCTGTTTAGGGCAGACAACAGGATGAGTTTATTTAAAAGCTGGGATGGGGACGGATCTAGGACTGTGATGAGTGGATGGCAGTTAAATGATACTCCATACTCAGGATATGAAAATGCACAACACAGGTTTAAGAGTCACAACAGAAAAATATTCTTGAAATGTAAGAAACATCTATTAAATACAGTGCTGCAGATTGTCACATGTCATTAAGCCAGAAACAGCTTTAGATGATCGACTAAAAGCTCTACTGATGCAGAAGTAATAAAGTACAAATTTGTCATTTTACAAACTCATGTAGATGAAATTATCGGTGTACAACTCCCATCGCCAACATGTTTGTGCCGGGAAACTTCATTTGTCAATGCATTTAATCTTGCTAGTCTTTATCAGCAGTGCAAAATTAGCTGTGGGAATGAAAGGAATCCAAATAGAGGAGGGTTTTCCTTTTCCCGCGGCATTTTTTTCCTCGCAGGTAAATAAATATGTTATTAACTGCTGTATTAAATACATTAAATAAATAAATACAGTTAAATAATCTATTATAGTATTGTCCATTAAGGATGGTACCACTGGTCTGCAGAATTCAAAATGGATGAAATATATCTTTCTTAAGAAGCAAGGATATAAGACACCCAGGATGCTCCAAGTTACTTAATCTTTCTCTGTAGTTCAGGCTGATTTGAAGCCTTCCTGTTAGCCTCAAAAAGTCACCTGGTAAAGTGAAATTCTGAGTGATGCCACTTGTCTACTGCATACAGTCCATCCATCCTTGTCTACTACAAAGTCCAGCTTTCCCATCATCCTTGACCATTGGTCATGATGGCTGGGGTTGATGGGAGTCGGAAGTCACCAGGTTTGGGGAAGCAGCAAAATAAAGACTGGCCAAATAGAAAACAGCGAGTTTCAATCACATTGTTCTGGAAGAGCCAGGACACACAGTGTCGGAGCCTGGTAGGCCTCACTGGAGATGGCATTGCACAGGACTGGCACCACAACTGAAAAGGCCCTGCTTCCCAGAGATATCCATTGAACCTCAGTAAGCCAGGGCACACAGAGCAGGGCCTCAGGTGTCGAACAAAGTACACAAGGAAGGCTACAGGAATGAACAGTTGTTTAATTCTAATAATAATATTTATTCATTCATTCATACATACATACATACATACATACATATGCCGCCCATCTGGCTGGGTTTCCCCAGCCACTCTGGGAGGCTTCCAACAGAAAATTAAAAATAGAATCAAACATTAAAAACGTCCCTCAACAGGGCTGCCTTCTAAAAGGCAGGCAGTTGTTTATTTCCTTGGCATCTGATGGGAAGGCGTTCCACAGGGCAGGCACCACTACCAAGAAGGCCCTCTGCCTGGTTCCCTGTAACCTCACTTCTTGCAGTGCGAGAACCGCCAGATGGCCCTCGGCCCTGGACCTCTACCACCACATTGCTCCTACATCTTTCAATCTGTGCAAACAGCCCACAATAAATTTGTCACTTGAATAATAGAGTCATGCACTATGAGAAGTCCGGTGGTGACTTATCCACGTAAACAAACCATCAATAGAACTTTTCATATCACCCAATGTGCTTTTTACAGGCATCAGTTCACATATTCATCAGTCAGTCATCTAGTTACGTAATTAAGTAATGTTGAATCCTGAAGGCATTGCAACTCACAATATTAGTTTCTGGGCCGGTGGGAGCAGCAAAGGAAGGCTGTTTGTGCCCTCCTCAGAAGCATCTGCTTGGCCACTATGTAGGAAACATGTTTAGTAGCATGATATTTTGCAATGCACAGTGGACTCTGCCTCCAGAAGTCACACGCTAAATCGTATCCTCCCTAAAAGAGGGCATGTGATGCGGTGAGACCTGGAGACTGACCTCCTGGTTGTGGGTGGGTCTATTGGATAGCCACAACACCTGATTGGTAGGTCCCTTGTTGCAGGGTTTAATCTGGCCAATGGGGTGCACTCTAAACGGATCAAGGGACCTATATAAACCCATGAACGTGTCCCAGAGCTTCCTCTTTCGGCTCATGCATCGGAACACCCGCCCACCTCTCCCTAATTTTAGGGCATTTTGCAATTGACCTTGCTATGCTGTTGTGTGTCATCTGTCGATGGGACAGGGGCACGGCAGGAATTCCCCCCACTTGGCTGATTGGTTGTTGCCATTTGGGTTTCGCCTGCCGCGTAGCAAATCATCACAACTTGTAAGGTTGCGGATAGGCACTGGCTCATGTGATAGGGATGGGAGAACAGTCTCGCCATCCCTATGTGAAGCGTATTCCATTAAAGGAATCCAGGGACTCAACTTGGTTCGGTCAACCCCCGAAAGGGGGTTGTGCCCATGCCTGAGTCCAGGGGAGCATCTGGGGAGTGAACAGTCTGTTCCCAGGCTTTTCACCTGCCTCAGGTGTTCACCCTTGGCTGACCTATGATAGAGCTCTGGGTCAGTGCTACCTACAAGGATGTAGAGAGCTAGTCGAACCAGAGCATATGCAACCACTCAGTTTTCTTTAATCAATAAAGTTATGGCCTAAATTCTGCCAAAAACCAAACTAAAATTTGAGTCAAGTGTGAATTTATTTAGGGGGACGTCTCTGGGTCTAAACACGCAAACCTGCAGGTGCCTCCACAGTCTTTAAATTTCCCCATATTGTTCCCCCCATCTTAAAGTTACCCATGGCAGTTAGATGCAATTAGAGGTTCTTTATAACCAATCAACCAGCCCCCCTGCCACGCCCCACCATTATACAGTTGCAATTTAAGAAAAGTAAAACTGCTGTATTCTTCCATTGCACTTCTCTCCATCAGTAACATGACCTTTGCCAACAGGGGAGGAAATTGCTGAGTCCTATCCAACAAGCAATTGATGAGAAAGTAGAATCTTCCGTTCTGCCAATTACAGATAGTAATTGCTATGTAATGAAGTTAATGTTTTGTAGAATTTATAACCTGATATTAATGGAGGCTCTGTTCTATCCTCTGTCTCTCTACTTCATTTTCACCCAGCTTCTTCACAACAAAAGAAACAGGACAATATGGGAAGGCTCATTAATTCTATTCCATTTTGATTTCCCATCCCCTTCTTCCCTCCTCACACACCCCGCACCCCAGTTCTCCAGGAGGTTAAACAAGAGCGATGTCATCAGGTCTTTCCATAAAGTCTGGTTCACGTGAGGGTGAAAGTTGCCTCTACAGAGAAGCTACCACTGTATAAATACGCTCCTTTCACTTTCAATTCAGGCCGTTTTAATAGCAGGGGCATTTTATGGCTTTCTCGATCACCAATTACACCACCAAGAACAATGGTCCCGGAGCTTAAATAAGCGGGCCTCAAATTTGCCAATGTGTTTCGTAGCAACACTTTCTTTGAAAGTAAGAATAGCCTCATTACAAGGATGAAGATGGATCAGGGCTTCGAGAAAGCTCTTAACCCCAGGACAATATGCTAACCTAACTGCAACCGTCCCCCCACCCAGCATCCCGCCCTCCCACCAATTCCTACTGTATTATTCTGACCCCAGGCTGCCCCTTTAACACTGTGTCTGACCTTTGCATTCTAAAAGGAACCACATAGGCCTCTGCTATCTTTAATGTCACTGCAGAATTTGGGAGGGTGTCTTTGACTTCGCTGACAATGGGAGCTAGGAAAAATAAATCATAAGGCCTCAGTGCCACGAACTGAGGAATTCCAGAGTAACTAAAAAGCATTTCCATGTTAATCTGTTTCTCTCTTAATGGACGGAAGCGTTTAAATCAGGAAGTGCCACCTCCTATATCTTCTTGCTTAGGAAGTACAAGCTGGATGAGGATACGACACAAAGCCGATTAGATACCAATCCCTATCAATGACTGAGAGAGCAGATCCTGTTTTAATAGGTGAACAACACACAAATACATCATTAAATTGCTGTAGTCAATAAAGTTGCTTTGTCGTTGCTTCTTAAAACCATGCCACACACCCCTTTGGTTCCAGATTTCTTTCTTTATCTGTAGTAGTCCAGTTAATGCTTCAGTAATAATACAACGTCGTATTATGACTGGGACTTCTCCATCGCAGTTGTGACAAAAGGCTCATTTATGCATGCATGTTCATCACTTGATGAATTGCCTTGTGCAATTACTCCCTGTGCAATTTAGCACCCAATTTTCCATTGGTCTAAACAATTTGGAAGAGCCTACATTAGCAGAGGATCCCTCCCACTTCAGACTTCATGGAAACTTGTCCCTTCTTCCCCTGTTCCTTTATAGAATTTACATGCAAGCAGCACACCCAAATGGGGCTTATCTTAGTTTATCTGGGATGGTTCATTACGCTGCCATTCTGACCATGCCTACTCTAAAGTAGGTCTTATTCATTGAGGCTCACCGCCCCACCCTAGTAAATGGGGTTAGGATTATAACCTAAACTGCAGAGTTGGCTAAATTGACACACAAACTGCGGGACAAGGACAACTGTGATTTCAAGGAAGAATGGGAGCTTTTTACAAATTATCTAAAAAGACAACAAAATGAACTAGACTCCTTGGCAGGTTTTGAATAAACATACACAAATTTATTGGTTGATAACAGGTTAGATAGATAAGGTAAAGATATGTATAACTTTATAACATGCAGAGAACAATATGTGTATAGAAATCAGAGAGAGGAGCTGAGGGCAGTCCCTGGTGGGAGGGGGGTGGGAGGGAGGGATGGAAGGGGGGTGGGAAAAAGGGGGGGGGAAATAATGTATGTGATTATACGGTTGGATAATTTGTGATGTTAAAATTATTTAATAAAAATATTTTATAAAAAAGGATTGTAACCTAAATTATCCTTGACTTTTGCTGGGAAGTGATGAATCTATCATGGGTCAACCAAACCTTACCTGAATCTGTGAAGTGACTGCAATATAAATAATTGGGGGGGGGGGTTGGGGGGGATGCAGCATGGAAGTTCTGCCCAGCTCTTTGATACAGTTGAGGTGCTACTTGATGGTTCAGCTTTCAAATAGTATAGTAACTGCAAAGGTGGCTGAGTTTTTATCAATAGTATCTCTTAAGAGTGGTGAATGGCACTATTTAGTGGGAAGAAACTCCAGTGAAAATCCTCGTCATTATATATTTTTACATGGCTGCTTAATTGTATATATTTTAAAATTTAATATATGGATGTTTTATAATGGCCTATATTTGTTTTGTTTTGTTTTTGAAATAAATTTATTTTATTTTACAAACAAAAGGTTATAACAAAATCAGATACATAACCATAAATAAAGATTTCTCTGTATCTCCAGACTTCTCACCCTCCCCTCCATGGGTCCTATTGTCAACATCTTCGCACATTATTTCAAAATCCATATATTGTATTTCTTCATATTGTCCACAGTATTTGATACATTACAAGTGTTGTTAAAATCCTGCTAATGTTTTCATCTGCTTATAGTGGTCTCCTAAACAAATTATAATTCCCCCCCATTCTTTCTTGAAGTTTTTGTCTTCTTGGTTCCTGAGCTTTCCGGTCAGTTTTGTCATTTCGGCGTATTCCAACAGCTTGATCTGCCCTTCCTCTCTGGTAGGGACTTTGTCTTCTTTCTATCTTTGGGCTAGTAACATCTGTGCGGCTGTTGTCATGTACATAAAAAGTATTTTCTTCTCTTTCGGGATGTCGGTACCTAAAAATCCTTATAAGAAAGCTTCTGGGTTGTTGGTTTTTGTTTTACAAAAGTTCTTTTAAACATTTTTTTTCAATTCATTATATATCATTTCCCAGAATGTTTTAGTTACCTTACACGACCACCACATATGATAAAAGGTACCTTCTTTCCCTTTACATTTCCAGAAGGTATGATGGCCTATATTTGTAATGTCTAATAAAGGTTTGGTGAAGTAAGCAAGTAAGCAGATCAAATAATATAATATCCACCAATATTTCAAAAATAAATATATGGACATTTGCTCTGCATGCGTAGCTGATTGGAGCTATGGGCAGATGTTTGGCAGAAAAAATCAGGAATCAGGAAGTGAACTAGGGATGGACACATCTGTCAAGTTCTGTTGGCCCCTTGCAAATTGTTCTTTAAGATGTCCCCGTAAACACAAGCATGCATTTTTGTGGCCATGTGAACTTTTTTCGTTCACGAATATGCAAGCAAATATAAAATTAGATATAGATGTGTTTTTGCACTGAGAATTGCATCACAACATTTGGAAAGATAGCTGTGATTTGGCTTGCTTATAGGTAGATTTTCATTAAAATGCAAACTGAATGAACTTCTTCCCCCACACTGATAACACCCACAAAAGTTAGGCTTCCACCAGCCTTGAGCTGTTTAACTCGCTTCATGCCACCAAGGCTGAGAAAATGCCCTGCATGGCAACAGAAGAAGGAGTAGGTCCTCAGCAAGGAGGGCTGAATCAGCAGGGAATAGGGATGGAGGAGAAATTCCATTCAGTATACAGTTAAAGCTAAATCTAGCAAATTCAAACTGCCCAAAACAATATGCAAACTGAAACACAGCTATCTGTCGCTATTTGCACTTATCTGAGTTTTGTGGTGCAGTTGTCTGACCAAACCATGTGTACAAAATCACAATTATTGGGGAGAAGTGCATAAAAAAAAAAAATGAAGATCATAGAATTGTAGAGTTGGAAGATACTGATGAAAATAACATAAAAATGAATTATCTCTCTGAAAATTGCAAAAATAAAAATAATACATTAGTCAAATTTGTTTATTGATGGGGGTGAAATGCTGATATACACGATGCAGCAATTGTATCATCTTTGTAAAAATAAAAAAGCAGTGTTCTGGTTGTGAGCGAGATGTGGCACACAGCCAGCAATTTATTGTTCATGTATGTACATATTAATAACTATCAAATGCTCGCTGGCAAACTTAAGATGCATGGCTCTGCCATCCAGCACAATGAATCACACCCAGGATTTAACTCATAATTATTTCTGCAAACAAGGTACCTTACTCTTAATAAAGAGATGATCAAAAGCAGATAAAACAATGCCCAATGGAGAATTTAGATCAGTCTTTCCCAACCTGGTGCCCATCAGTCTTAGCCAGTACATCGCTACTGCCTGGGACTGGTTGGAGTTGTAGGCAAACAACATTTCACTGACACCTGGCTGCCTTGGATTTTCAGGCTTCCTGCAAACCATCCTTGTAAACAGTTAATTCCAGCCATTAAAGTGACTTTGGACAGTCTTCTCATCCTTGCTACACAGAGAACTTGATCCACAAACTCATTCCCCCATTTATCTGTCATTATCTACAGGTCTGCTGTTTCAGGAGGAATTTTGGACATAAATCTGATGTGCACATCTAAATTCACATCCAAATGCAGGTCAGACTGTGGATTCTAACTATCTACCTTGAATTGCTTTCGATGGGATGCATTGAAAAGTGCATCGCTACCCAGATTTGGGGGCAACTATTCATGTGGACAAAGATCCGTATAGTTAAAGCTATGGTTTTCTCAGTAGTGATGTATGGAAGTGAAGCTGCACCATAAAGAAGGCTGATCGCCGAAGAATTGATGCTTTTGAATTATGGTGCTGGAGGAGACTCTTGAGAGTGCCATGGACTGCAAGAAGATCAAACATATCCATTCTGAAGGAAATCAGCCCTGAGTGCTCACTGGAAGGACAGATCGTGAAGCTGAGGCTCCAATACTTTGGCCACCTCATGAGAAGAGAAGACTCCCTGGAAAAGACCCTGATGTTGGGAAAGATGGAGGGCACAAGGAGAAGGGGACAACAGAGGACGAGATGGTTGGATAGTGTTCTCGAAGCTACCAACATGAGTTTGACCAAACTGCGGGAGGCAGTGGAAGACAGGAGTGCCTGGCGTGCTCTGGTCCATGGGGTCATGAAGAGTCGGACACGACTAAATGACTAAACAACAACAACAACATTCATGCATAACTGCTTTTTAAATTTGCAGCTAGAATGGATTAGGTTAGTACATGCAGGTTGCAATTTATCTGGAAGTAAATCCCATTGAACTCATAAACTTATTTCTAGGGTGACATGCATAGGATTGCATTCTTTGTATAGGACATTATATCCTATGGTTCACCTCCCCCCCCATTACAATTTTCTTAACTCTTATCCAGGACTTTTTTGCCAAGATTTTGGAAGACATCCCTTTCTGCTTGGGCTATAATTGTAAGACTATAATGATCTTTTTGTTGTATATGGTTGTAAGTTTGCCCTTACATCCATATTTAAAGAAAAACATTCACTCACATGCCCAATGTATTTACTTGTGTACAGTTTGTCACTTGTATCTTGAGCTCATTTCATCATAAATCTTTTCATTTCTCCAAATTCACAGTCATAGAGGGGTTTATAGATCTTTGACACCCAGACTGGCAGCTTGATCTGAAAAAATGTCTATGTTAACAAGAACTAGTTGGAGCTGAATGCACAACCACCGCTCTTGAAGGATTCTAACCTAGGACTGGCTAAGAAATTTTAGGCATCAAAAATTAAAATTAAATTAAAAAACGATTGGAGTAAATTTTTAGGTTACATTGAAGTTATTTTTGGAATTACTAAAGTCACAGTGGATGGAATTTAATACCTGCAATGTTTAGATAACAGTAATGGTTTTATAACCGGCGAGAAAGTTATAAGAGTTCTTAACCCAAACCGGGTTGGATGGAAGTCATTGTGTTGGTAACTTTTGTCTTTTTGTGTTGTAACTCTTGTTTTTCATTTTTTTTTGTTTATTATTTTTTGCTTTCTTTCTTATGTGTGTCTTGTTGTTGGTTTTTGTCTTTTTTATGCTTGTTTTTTTTCTATGTATGGTGTATTATGTAAAAACTTAATAAACAGATTTAAAAAAAAAAAAGAAATGTGTCATCAGCAGATTGCTGAAACAATAAACCCCTTTATATACAGTTCACCTTAGGAGAGATTTAGCAATGTTGTGATTTACGAAGGGCAGGCATCAACAATTCAGTAAGTGAAAGTATTTATACCTAATAGCTACTTTTCAGTGTAGTTTATAGTGGAAAGTAATGTTGCGTTTCGCTGTGCCTGGGAGATGACTTTACTGAAGATTAGTTATACTTGCTGATGACTTCAAACTTCAGCAGGCTGAACTGTATCTCTACGCTTATCTGTACTTAACCTTATGTGCCCTTTTGCTGCTATCTGGGGTGTGCTTTTGGCAGAAAAACAGGACGCTGTCTAACCACACAATCATTTCCCATTAAAAATGAAACACGAAACTCGGCTGAGGCACACACTTCACAGGGGCACATGAAGTAAACGTCCTTTATCTGCTATGTTGAAAAAGCAAGGCCATCCATTGATATGGGGAGATGGGTCACCACTGGCAATGCGAAGAAACAAAATAAAGAACATGGAATTTCAGCTTTTAACCATCTAGTTTTCCATGGCATCTGACTATTGAGAATAGAGCTGCCACCTGCATTTTGCCAAAAGCAGAACCTGGCACAGGTTTTGCGGGTTCCTTTCAACATATTCCTAGATTTTGACAGACTCCTTTCTGTATGACATCAGTAGTTATCCCCCCCCCCCAAAGAATTAATGAAATGGAGCTAACACAGGTTGTCTGAGTTAGTAGTAATAGCAGGGAACCAGGAACTGAAACCTCATTAAAGCAATACTTTGTGCAGTGGGGATTTAGAACTTTTGCTGTTTTGGTGCTAAAATAGCCCATTCTCCCAGGCAGATTCATATTAGGCCCAGGTGTATCTGTCCATCTCGGTTTCTCTCAGTTTCTCTTTTTTCCAATCTTAAGTCCAGTTCTTCACACTTCCACATCACTTTGCTTTTTAAAAAATGCGTTCATGAAAAAGAACCAGCATTTTAGTGTGAATTTCTCCCAATAAGCCATTTTGCATGCAACTTTTTGTATGCAACATTTTTGCAAAGCAACCTTCTCTAATTTAAGGCATTTTGGTGTGTTGTTTCTAACAATATATGCATTTTAAGAAACACTTTATCCTAGTATATGCATGTCTGAACAGATTGTCTGGCTAGAGAACTGCATTCCAAAATTCAGGGAAGTGTGGATTTTGAAGGTTAGCTGCATTTGGGTTGGCTAATTGGGGTTAGAAAAGTTCTGACTGGGTAGGTTCACCGTTAAATGCAAAGTGAATACAATTTGAAATAATATGTGAGTAGTTCTAGGTTAGCCCTTACCGTGACATGCACTACAACCAGACGTCACCCACTATCTGTATACAGTGGTACCTCAGGTTAAGTACTTAATTCGTTCCAGAGGTCCGTTCTTAACCTGAAACTGTTCTTAACCTGAAGCACCACTTTAGCTAATGGGGCCTCCCTCTGCTGCCACGCCACCGGAGCACAATTTCTGTTCTTATCCCGAAGCAAAGTTCTTAACCTGAGGTACTATTTCTGGGTTAGCAGAGTCTGTAACCTGAAGCGTATGTAACCTGAAGTGTATGTAACCCAAGGGACTACTGTATCAGGTTGTCATGGGGTGAGAAGGGATGCTATGAATGTACATTGGTACACATGTAGCACTCCTCCATGTAATAGGAGGCAAACCTGTCCTAGTGGAGATTAATATTAGAATAACAAAAGATAGGGTGCAAGGGATGCATATTTGTTGTTAATTATTGGACTATGCTAAGGACTTAAGTGGGACATGGGTGGCGCTGTGGTCTAAACCACTGAGCCTCTTGTGCTTGCTGTTCAGAAGGTCGGCGGTTCAAATCCCCACGACGGGGTGAGCTCCCGTTGCTCTGTCCCAGCTCCTGCCAACCTAGCAGTTTGAAAGCACCCCAGTGCAAGTAGATAAATAGGTACCACTGCGGCAGGAAGGTAAACAGCGTTTCCGTGCGCTGCTCTGGTTTCGCTAGAAGCGGCTTAGTCATGCTGGCCACATTACCAAGAAAGCTGTCTGCGGACAAACGCCGGCTCCCTCGGCCTGTAAAGCAAGATGAGCAAGAGTCGTGTGCGACTGGACTTAACTGTCAGGGGTCCTTTACCTTTACAGTTTTAAGGACTTAAATAAGACTGGACTGCATTGCTAGTTTGTTTTAAGAGCACTGTGTCACTTTGTATTTTGCAACACTTATTTTGTAACTGGTTTAAGACTGTTTACAGTAAAGCTTTCCTTCTGGTGGAGATCACATTAATTTCTACTCTGCACAAGGTCCAGACCAGAGATTCCATTGCAACAACTCTAACACCATTGTGATGGCATATTACTTCTAACAAACAGCTAGTCCATTCATTTGAGCAAAACTTCAGATATTCCTTTTGAATATCTTTGTGGTACTCTCAATAATCGCTGCTCCTTAGAGGAGGAAGAACTCACTGAACTCTAGCTTAAGTATCTCTCCCCCAGTTGCTGTCTCCTCAAAGGTCAAAAGTTAGAAGATGACCTTCTTCAGCTGTTCAAGAAGCACAATGTGGAATGCCCCATCAGATACCTCTGTGGTACAGTGTTTTGGATAGTTATGCCCACGATGGATGACAGATTCATGACTCATTGGGGATTTGCCAAGTAATCAGAATCCAAGTCCCATTAAACTGGATCTGAAATGAACTTGCTCCAAACATTTCTTCTCTGTGTACTTTGATGTTAAATATTCTTTAGGTAACCA
Source organism: Podarcis erhardii (assembly GCF_964252035.2). NCBI lineage: Eukaryota > Metazoa > Chordata > Lepidosauria > Squamata > Lacertidae > Podarcis > Podarcis erhardii. Next base: position 83,475,867 of record NC_138499.1, read on the forward strand.
GTCTTGTTGGCTTTCAATAAAAATGTTTGTAATTCAGCATGGTTTATTTTTATTTTATTGTTGCATTTTAGTAGTAGGGTTGCTTAACCGTGAACAACAAGAACAACAGTGATAATATTGACTTTGTATTATGCTTTCCTAGGCAAATTGCACAGAAATATATCAGGTGAGAATTTTTTACAAGCTACTTCTCCAGCCTATGTAGAATCAGGGTTTTAAAGTTACAGATAAGCTTAGGTAACAAATATTTGAAGCACTGGAATTCTTAGGTCCTCATCTCACAAGTTTCCAAGGTGGTGTAGTTTATAGATGTGTATGGTACAGGGCCGGATTTAGGTTTGATGAGGCCCTAAGCTCCTGAAGGTAATGGGGCCCTTTAGATGTCCAGGTGTCCTTTGTCAACAACAAATTGTCCCTGTTTTTTTTTGTGTGTGTGTGTTGACTACATGCTATATGGTAATTTATGGACCTAACAGGTCCATACACAACACAAAACACTGTTGCTGTATGTAGGTTTTATTTTATTTGTTTTTTATCTTATATTTTGGAAATGTACATCCAGTTTCTTTCCCTTTAACATTTTTGGGGGCCCCCAAGAGAGCTTGTTTAGCTTATACGTAAATCCAGCACTGGCGTGGTAGGAAAGGTCACTGCAATTTAAATATGACAGACATATTTGGAAAAAAGAAACACATTGTGGGGTGCTGTTTTAATATGCAATGCACAGAAACTTGGAGGGCCATAGTGAACAGGTATTATTGGGCTGGTATAGAAAGGTCATTTGTTGTTGTTTAGTCGTTTAGTCATGTCCAACTCTTCGTGACCCCATGGACCAGAGCACGCTAGGCACTCCTATCTTCCACTGCCTCCCACAGTTTGGTCAAACTCATGCTGGTAGCTTCGAGAACACTGTCCAACCATCTCATCCTCTGTCGTCCCCTTCTCCTTGTGCCCTCCATCTTTCCCAACATCAGGGTCTTTTCCAGGGAGTCTTCTCTTCTCATGAGGTGGCCAAAGTATTGGAGCCTCGGCTTCAGGATCTGTCCTTCCAGTGAGCACTCAGGGCTGATTTCCTTCAGAATGGATCGGTTTGATCTTCTTGCAGTCCATGGGACTCTCAAGAGTCTCCTCCAGCACCATAATTCAAAAGCATCAATTCTTCTGCGATCAGCCTTCTTTATGGTCCAGCTCTCACTTCCATACATCACCACTGGGAAAACCATAGCTTTTACTATACGGACCTTTGTTGGTAAGGTGATGTCTCTACTTTTTAAGATGCTGTCTAGGTTTGTCATTGCTTTTCTCCCAAGAAGCAGGCATCTTTTAATTTCGTGGCTGCTGTCACCATCTGCAGTGATCATGGAGCCCAAGAAAGTAAAATCTCTCACTGCCTCCATTTCTTCCCCTACCTCACATCAAACTATAGCAGTGGTTGTGGGAATATAGATTTAAACTGAGGGAATAAGGCGTAGTTCAGACATCAGGGCTTTTTTAATCCATTGGTGACCACCAGCAAACATTTATAACCCCACAAGCTAGTCTTCTGTTATTCACCCACAACATCTCATTAGACAGGTATAGTACCTCTGAACATGGGTGCTTCATTTAGCTGTCAGGACCAATAGATCTGTCTTCCAAATTCCAAACAATTCACAACTCTGCTCTCTTTGATTTTCTGTTAACAGAGGGTGTTAATAAGAGTGGGGTGGTGGTTTACCCCAGATATTGAATAAACTATTTTTAATATATATATATATAATTTAAATGAATAATGTTAATCAGAATGTGACAATTTACATTCCATTTCCTTTGCCCTTTTTTAAAAAGAAACATCTGGCAAGTTAAAGTGGATACCAAGGAGACACAGTCTCCAGCACATGGTGTGCGCCGGGTAATAATATACTGTAGCAAGCAGTCATATGATGGAAAACACCTGCAGTACACAAACACAAATTAGCAGAAGCTGACCTAAACAATAATGATCTTATTACCTATCAGAGAGCCCTAATTTAAGGGTACTCCAATTAGAGTTAACCTGAAAGGTTAGCGGCTTTCAACTCTATTGCCTTTGTGATCATGCTGTCAGAGCTATTGTGGCATCATGGAAATTAAATGCACCATAAAGACACAGCTAATTATCGCTGAACTTGTCACTTCCCGTGTAGGAAAGTGTAATGCTTTCAAGACAATATTTGTGACCTGTTGTCTGACAACACTGTCTCTTGTTGACCTGTGGCTCGAATTCTGCCTTTTGCAGCTTTGCATCTGACTAGGTGGTTGCCACCTTAGTCTAACTAAGAGAGAATACAGTGTGTGTTATTTAAAGATTAACGGAGGAGATCAAGAATTCATTAAGGTACAACTGGGTTTTTTAAAAAAAAAAACAAAAAACCAAGTGACTGATAGTTTTGGATGCATCTGATCTGAATCTTCTTCCTCTTCTTTTTTTCCAGATGTAGTGCCTGAAGTAAAAACTACAGAAGAAAAAAACTGGGGGAAGAATGTCAAATATAACATGCACACACTTCTAGCTACAATTCCTGCTGTGTTACTATTGGGGTGGTGGTGGGGGGAGCTAACATTTGCTATAATATATGCACAAGTATATCGTGAGTGCTCTGAGTGCTCACTGGAAGGACAGATCGTGAAGCTGAGACTCCAATATTTTGGCCACCTCATGAGAAGAGAAGACTCCCTGGAAAAGACCCTGATGTTGGGAAAGATGGAGGGCACAAGGAGAAGGGAACGACAGAGGACGAGATGGTTGGACAGTGTTCTCGAAGCTACCAGCATGAATCTGACCAAACTGCAGGAGGCAGTGGAAGACAGGAGTGCCTGGCGTGCTCTGGTCCATGGGGTCACGAAGAGTCGGACACGACTAAACAGCAACATATCGTGCATGCCCATTAAAGGTGCCATTCTGAAAAAGCAGAGTTCTATAATCTCCCTCTCTCAAATTCGAGCAGAATTTTAGTACTTCCCCCTACAGTTCCAAGAAGCATCTCCTGCAGCAAATTTATTAAGGGAGAAGAGAGAAGGGTTACACAGTTGTAAACCAAATACTGACATGACGTTTAAGCACATCGCTTTAATACGCTGATCTTCCCGGAACACAAGCCCATCTGCTCCCTTGACTTCCAAATGTGAAAACATATCGTTCCATGGAATGACGGCAAATGATTAAGGTTATGGCAGTAGAACTGGGCAATTTGGGATTCATTCAAGAGCTGCTTAACCAGTTGGTTTTAAGTCCGTCAGATATGCCGATGATCTTATTAGCTTGTTTTGGGATGACAGCTCTAGAATAACCCGCAGGGTGTTATGCGAGTTAATTCTAGATAATTTAAGGCCTGGTATATATAAGAGAGCCTTCCAAAGCATTTAAAAGAACACACGGAACGTTACACAGCACCTTATCTGTAGAAGATTTTGATATTTAGGAAATCCACAGAGTGAGCCATCTCCTTTTCATACTTAATAAATATCTCCCCCGTTGGCGGCAGTGGATGATAAAAGTTGTAATACCTCTAAATGGTTAATCCCAGGATCAGAGCTCTCAAGTGCTTTATGCCATGAGGTTCAGTGCAAGCAAAGCTGCGGCGAGCATCAGTGCGCATTTCATATATAATATAACACACAAATTCTCCTTTTTTTATTTGGCTTTCTGCTATATCTTAAATGTTTTATTTTTCAGGGGAGAGATAAGGCCTGGTTCTTCACATAAAACTACAGCATAGCCATTACTTAGTCTCTCTCTCTCTCTCTCTCTCTCTCTCTCTCTCTCTCTCTCTCTCCTCCCCACCACCTCTGCTACAGGAAAAAGGTCCTCTCTGAGTTTCTGTGCACAGATGTCTCCGATTAAATTGTATCTCACAGTCCTAACAGTGTTGAGTACTAGATGAACTGCCAGAAAGGCCGTAGGCAAGATCTAAATTGCTTTGGTTTCAGTACACAGTGAATTTGGCTCAGACAAGCTGAATCAGTACATTAAATGCGAATCCCTCGCAGATTTGAAAGCAGCCTTTAGCACAATTATTGACTGTGAGTGATGATTATGTCTAATTGAAGGAGACTTCTGCTACCTGTAGCTCAGTTGGAGTCCACGGGAGCCACGGCGAGGCTCTGCATCTTAATTCAATGTTCCAGCTTGGAGAGAAGCAATTGAGCCTAAATCCAGAAATATATACACATGGTCAATAAACTTTAATAAACTTTAAAGCTTCAGTAACTAGGCTGACTGTATACAATTCAGGGGTGGTTTCCCCCCTCCCCTTTCCTTTTGTTTTAATCCAGGGAAGGAAAAGGACTAATGAGGGGCGTTCGGCTGCAGTAATGTATTAGTTCGTCTCATGCAGAGTCCCTATCAAGCCACGGGAAAATATATTGTTTCACGCTTGTCTTTGGTACAACTCATAAATCTGCCATTCTGTACACCATATTAATGCCCGACAGGTGGGAGATTACCAGTGCCATGGAGGTGGGGAGCAGCTTTCAGCAAATTTGCAGGAAATCTTTGTGCGGGAAATAAATCTACTGGACAATGTTGGGTGTATGGAAGTTTTGCTATCCTCCACCCCCAACTAAGGAAATGAACATTAATAGGTTCTGTCAACACACATTCTGACAACACAGTTGAATTCAATCACACTGGGGTGTGTTTTTTTAAGGGGGGGCTTGTCTAAAATGCCTTAATATCTTCCCCTAAAGGAATTTATTTTACTTGGTCAACAAAAGTGTGGGGTTCTTCCCTCCCCCAAAACTGCTGGGGGCAGTCAATGATGCAGAGTGGTGGCAGGCAAATGTACAATGTGAGAGGGGTGCCAACTTGAATAAAATATTGGGGGGGGGGACAAGTAAACTCTGCCCTGCATAACTGACCACATGACAGAGTGCATGAACACTATTTGAACTGAATTCAAAGCAGGGCCGTCTTACCCATAGGCATTAGGGGTGCAGGGCACCCGGGCGCCGGGCTCTCAGGGATGCCAGGCCGAGAGTCCAGGGCCCGAGAGTTGAGTCCGAGGAAGAGCCCACCCGTTGGTCAGAGCGCCGCAACGGGCACTTCTGCTGCGGGCATCTCTGTGCAGCGAGTTCTGGGGCGACCGAGCCAGTGAGACGCTGAGGCGGCCAGCTGGCTCCACCCTCCTGCATGCCTGGGACTGGGCAACCTGGGGGGGGGGTGCTCGCGGGGCAGATCTTTGTACTTCTGTGCCAATATGCTTAAGACAGCCCTGATTGAAACATTTCTGGGGGGTGAAGACACTTCGGCCCTGAGGAGGTGGCTTCTATGTAATGGATGAGATTAGGGCATGAGGTAAGTTTTACCACACTTTGAAGAAATGAAGGGAAGGATATAACCAATGGGTGCCAATTTCCCAAGTGTTTCTGGCAAAATGTAGCTCTGCCCTTAAGTTGTGTCCATTTCTTTTTTCTTTCTAAGTAAGAATCCACAGCTTCTTCCAATCCTTGTAGTAACACACTGGATCTTTTGTAGCCACACGATCACACATCAGTTTCTCCTGGTCATTGTTCATGCAGCTGAATCTTTCCTGAGTTCTTCCTCTACCTGAGTAGACCCTTTCTCCTGAAGAGTCCCTGGTGATAAAGTCTCCCCGACAGCCAAACAAGCAACATTGGCTCTGGGGGTCTTTCTGCGTCTATTGCCACCTTCCCTCTTGATATTTGGGTGGTGGGGTGGGAAACTGGAGGTCAAGGCTGGGTTTGAGATGCGATGAAATAAGTTGTCCGAGGGGTAAAGGTAAGACAACTAAGAAATTAGGTACTTAGGGCTGCCTTAGGACTATAGTGAGCTTTCTATGGGGTCTTATACCTCTTCCAATCAGAGGCAGAGCTAGCTGCTCTGGTACCCGGAGTGGCACACATGCTGTGCACCTGGGGACCAGCCATCCGCAGGGGCAGGGCTAGCATCCCAGGGGGGTGCCGGCCACAGCAAGCGTCCTGGGGGAGGGGTGGCAATGTCACCCCCCACAGGGATGATACCCAGAGTGGCCCGCACCCACCGCACCCCCCTTCCTCTGCCAGTGGATTGAGTGGGATTTTGACAGATAATTCAGATTGGAAGCAGCCCAAACAGGATGACCATCTAAAGTCAGATCAGTTGAACCCCAACCAGCAACACCTTTCTCTGGACTGTATTAAGTTCCATCTTGTTTACCCACATATATAATCACCAGCCCCACATCTCAGTTAGCTATAAGGTTGGAGAAGCGCTCTATGTGGGGCTAACTTTAAAGGTGACCCGGAAACTACAATTAATCCAGAATGCGGCAACTAGACTGGTGACTGGGAGCGGCCGCCGAGACCATATAACACCGGTCTTGAAAGACCTACACTGGCTCCCAGTACGTTTCTGAGCACAATTCAAAGTGTTGGTGCTGACCTTGAAAGCCCTAAACGGCCTCGGTCCAGTGTACCTGAAGGAATGTCTCCACCTCCATCGTTCTGCCCGGACACTGAGGTCCAGTGCCGAGGGCCTTCTGGCGGTTCCCTCGCTGCGAGAAGCCAAGTTACAGGGAACCGCCAGAGGGCCTTCTCAGTAGTGGCGCCCGCCCTGTGGAACGCCCTCCCACCAGATGTCAAAGAGAAAAATAACTACCAAACTTTTAGAAGCTATCCCTGTTTAGGGAAGCTTTTAATGTTTAATAGGTTATTGTATTTTAGTGTTTTGTTGGAAGCCGCCCAGAGTGGCTGGGGAGACCCAGCCAGATGGGTGGGGTATAAATAATAATAATAATAATAATAATAATAATAATAATAATAATAACCTTGGCACTCATCGGCCATGGCTTGCAAGGATTCTTTTAAATTGTAAAATAATTGGGCAGTGTGGGGGTGACTACTCTCACTTGTGTGTAAAAGAATTTAGGCCCACTATCACCACTGTGAAATTTCCTGAAATTTCTCCTGCTCCATTCCAAATTGGGATTTTATTTTCATGCTCTCCCCCCATGAACGATTGGAATTGGCTCAACTGAAAATATTGGCTCAGCTATTTCAACCGTGTTGCCTCCACTTGCATGCTAAAGTTTGCTACCTCAGAACAAAGCCGTATTTAGTGGCCATAATCCATTGTAAAGTAATTCCAGCAGCAGTGCCATAACTGCCCTGTTAGTGATTTTTTTCCAGAATTAATCAGAAATAACAAACGCAGGAGATATTCTTCTCTTACGCTAATTGTTACTTGGCCTAAATCAGCCAAGATAATTCCCCTTCTTTAAAAAGAAACAAAAGCAATATCACCTTTCACAAACTATTCTAGCGTAGTTCAGCTATATCTGGGGAAAGCTGAGCACCACCACAAGCTGTTTTTTATGTTATTCCTCCCCATGAAAATGTGTCAGTTCAGTAAACAGTCCCCATTTGATAAAGGTTTTATGGAAAGTGTTATGAGCTCTTTCATTTGAGCAAAGGGAAATGAATCACTGTTTTCTCCCTCTTTTCTCTGTGGCATCCAGGCTACCTTATGCTTGCACATTATGCAAACTTCAAGAAAGAGGCTGTGAGCATGTCAGGGAAACCGACGTGATAACTCCGGAGCGCCGTAGTTTGCGGCAGCCTCTTTAATTTCGAGACAGGCACATTAGCCTGGATGTTAGCTTCCTTCCCCTTAATTGGATTGCTTGCATAAATTGCAATACAAGGCGATCGTGCGCTGGCTACTTTTTGGCAAACAAATAAATAAATAAATTCCAATCAGCCACATTGAGGGAATCGTATGCATTTCACACAGAGAAAGGGGACGGGGGGTGGAAATAATAATTTGATGACGATGATAAGGTGAGGCAGGGTAAAAGCTGATATTCTCCCTTTATAACAGATAGCCCCAAGTTGTAGAGGCCATTATACCATGCATTTTCAGAGCAAATGAACTTGACAGATGGCTGTGTCACCTAAACCCCTACCTACCAACTTGATTATGCAGAAAACAATACAATAGAAAAGAAATCATTACTGAAGGAACCTGGTTAGTCCACAGAGGGCTGAGCGATGCAGAAGAACAAAATTACAGTTGTGGAATTGAACAGCAAGAATGCATTTAACATAAAGTGGGTTACAGCGAGGCAATCAGTCATGGCTACGGCTATTGTCTGGGCTTGCTTGCATGCTATATGAAGTAATCTGTCATCTCCCACTGAATTGGTGTTTAGTTTATAGGAGAAAACTACAAAGGTTTTGCTAGGGCATGTTTCAGTAGCCTTAAGTAGCTCAATGGGATGAAATCTGGGAGAATTCAGGGTATCTTTTGGAGTTTTGTGACATTTTTGTGGGTGCTTTATCATTATAATATCCAATATATGGGTGGTCAGCTTCTGGCTTACAGATATTGCACCCAAAGGACGTTTACCTGGCTTGTGGGGCACTACCCGATTTTGGTTGATGAAAAGTTCAATTTTCACTCATTATGCCAGGAGTGGATGTCAAGCTGCAAGAGATATAGACATTCCCCCCTCCCCAATTTTTAAAATCTATTTTAATAATGTTTATTGGGTCACCCCCCCCAAACAAAGTTCCTTGGTAAAACCTGGGGAAATGGCAATGATGAAAGATGAGGGGGGATGAGTACTAAACAGAGTTCACTTCTATTAGCTTCCTAAAGGTAAAGGTAAAGGGACCCCTGACCACTAGGTCCAGTCGTGACTGACTCTGGGGTTGCGGCGCTCATCTCGCTTTATTGGCCGAGGGAGCCGGCCTACAGCTTCCAGGTCATGTGGCCAGCATGACTAAGCCGCTTCTGGCGAACCAGAACAGCACATGGAAACGCCGTTTACCTTCCCGCCAGAGTGGTACCTATTTATCTACTTGCACTGTGATGTGCTTTCGAACTGCTAGGTTGACAGGAGCAGGGACCGAGCAACGGGAGCTCACCCCGCCGCGGGGATTCAAACCGCCGACCTTCTGATCGGCAAGTCCTAGGCTCTGTGGTTTAACCCACAGCGCCACCCGCGTCCAGTTTAATCAGTCTGATAGAGGCCCAAGCTCATGTAGATTTACATAGTTCTAGATGTTTTTCTTTCCTGTTGTCTTTACCCAGAAGGCACAGAGAGCACAGAAAACTTAGACAGTTCATGGTATTAACTCCCCCCCCACCCCCCGCCAAGACAGCAAAGAAAAATGAAGGTGCAACATTTAAAATGTGGTTAAAATGGCTGCAACATACATTCAGTGCCCTGGCCAAAAATAAATAAAAATAAAAATAAAAATGCCTTGGTACATTGAAGTTGTGATACCACCACCACACTTGAAATGGTCCACTGGTCAGAGGTTTAATACTGCTGATCTATCTATTGCCATAACTGGGATGTTAAGCTGTTAACTGGCTACTCTGAAGGGCTTGACAATGAGTAAAACTGTAGGTACTCTGCTTATTTTGTCGTACTGCCTCCTGCCCCGAAAGAGTAAAACGGAGCGAAGATTGTTTAAAATGGCCAAGGTGGTCCAAGATCAGGAATCCAAAGAAATCATCAGTTCTCAGGAGACATATCTTCTTTTGGGAGCTTATACTGGAAATGGTCCAATCCTTTCCAGAGTTTGGCATGTCCATCTCTCCATAAGATCAGGATAGAAGTTTGTAAAATGTACCGATGCAAGTCTAATTAAAAGTGGGGAAATTAGCCAAGACAACCTCTCTCCCTAACCCGCCCTGAAATGGATGAGAGCAATCCTGAGAGTACCTCATTTCAGCAGGGTTGCACAGAAAAACCTCTGGTGGTTTGTATCCTTACTATTGTTCCCCAGCCCTGTCCCTTGAAATGTGGCAGTTTAGAAATCAGAGATACTAAAACCATAAGCCTGTATATCCAACAAACTTTAAGTCTCATTGATTGATTTCAGGAGGAGAGATTTAAGCTCACACTTAACTCCTCCATTTATATCAATGTGAATTCAGCAGGCTTCACTTTCACCCTGAGTCCTTTATAAAGCATGACCTATGACTCACTTAGCAAGTCTAGAAAAGTGCCCATGTTTGCAGCATACTATCATAAAGCACTTCTCCTAGAAAACAATGTTACAGTGGCAGTGGGGTATTTTTGGTTGTAAGCAACATTCATTTGTCATTGTTGCATCTTAGATACTCTGTGTATAACTGACTGCGGAAGTTTTATTAATTGTGTGTCTCCCCCGACCCAAACATCAGCAAAATTGTTAAGAGTCTGGAAATGGCTTTAATAATCGATTCATAAATCCACACTTCTGTTGCCCACATGTGATTGCAAGATATATTAACAGTTAGGTCGTAGCAGATATGCACAAATGTTTTGAATCAAATTGTAAATCAATTGATAAAGACGATGGGTCTGATCCAGTTTTCAATATGAGCTTCTAGTGGAAGCCCCAGATACTGAGGTCCAGGAGACGTTTCCTCCATTCTCATGGAATCATAGAATTGTAGAGTTGGAAAATAATAATAATAATAATAATAATAATAATAATAATAATAATAATAATAATAATTTATTTATTTATACCCCACCCAGCTGACTGGGTTTCCCCAGCCACTCTTGGCTGCTTCCAACAGAATATTAAAATGCAATAGTCTGTTAAACATTAAAAGCTTCCCTAAACACGACTGCCTTCACATGTCTTCTAAAAGGACCATCCAAGTGTGGCACAGTTTGGGTTTGAACCCTGGTCTCCCAGATTCTAGTCCAACAGTATGAATCAATTTAGAATCCCCCCTCTGATCATTTACACATGCTTCTCACAAATGCTGGCCCGTTTGTGGCTGTGAGTTAGGGCAGGGGCTATCTGCACCACTAGGCCAAATTGCCTGAGAGCCGCCAAGACTAGAATTGGTTCTGGCCATCAGGGTTGCATTTGGATCGAATCACATGGGGGAAACCCTCATTCTTGCAGTATTTGCTGCATAAACCACACTAGCAAACATACACAAAGCAGGGCTTCCCGGACATTATTTGCTCCAGTATCGTGAAAAATTAAAATATCAAAATGATTTGGATCTATTTACTTGAAAATTTCTTTTGTAATAAGAATGGCTGGTTACTTATAGCTTGTTTCGTCAAAGGTAAATTCATAAAATAGATGTTGAAAGTTGTACATGGCAATATATGTATCAATGGATAAAGAGTGAGAGAGGGACATAAGTTATTTGGTGAAAGGGAAGGCAGTCTTCAAAGCTGATCAGGAGCACGGAATTCCTGGCAACCCTTCCATCCAAAAGGGGTGGGTTGCCGAAACCAGTAATTAATAGGCTGCCATCTTTGTTTTGTTTTTAACACACTTGTCCTTTTTTCCACCTCTTTCCCCTTGCCCCAAAGTCTATTGCATGGGACAAATTGTAGCAAACAATAAGGAAAAATAGGGAATGGGCCATGTACATAGCTTGGAAGTACATCTGTTTCGCCATGCAGAAGGTCCCAGGTTCATTATCCAACATCTCCAAGTTTGGCATGGGAGAGAACCTTGTCTCCAACCCTGGATAGCAGCTCAGCTAGATGGACTGGTCTGCCTCACTATAAGGCAACTCACCTTCTTGGCGGAAGGCTTTTCACTTTCACCTGCTCTGAGTCGCTCTCTTCATGGTGAAGGTGAGAACAGCCTTTTTATCACATTGCTTTAGTAGTGGAAGAACTGCTTACCCTGTAGTGAAGATCCTATTTTGCCACAGTAGCTAGCTAGCTATATACTGGAATCAGGTAGCATGGCCAACTGGAGAGGTCGTTTCTGCCCAAGCTTCACCCAACAAAGGAAGAGGATGTTCATTCGAGATGGTCAACAAAATTGGCCATGCCTACCTAGTTCCATAATACAGACGCTCACCATCAGAACCTTTCCATTGAGAATAGTTACCAGTAAGAAGGACCCTTAAGACTGTTCTGTCACTTACTTGAATTCTTTACTGATCCAATTTACTTTCCTCCTCCTCCTCCTCCTCCTCCTCCTCCTCCTCCTCCTCCTCCTCCTGAAAAGGAAATAAATATATTTCCTGAACGATGTTCCAAGAAAGGCAGTTATAAGCCACAGAGAGATAGAGAAGCTAAGATACTTGTCTATAATGCAGGAAATTTGGACATATTTCCTACAATAACTCAGTGAGATAGCCAATAATGCAGTGCGTCCCAGAGAAGTCTTTATAGTCAGGGTTTACTGGGTAAATATTGAAGATCAGAAATTGAAACCCATTCAGTTCAGCCCTGATGTGAATACAACTTTTGTACTGAAAATTAAACAATAATCCTAACATTTTTTCTGAGAACAAATCCTTTCAGCAAGTTCTTTTTTTTAAGTGTTCCATGTACAACACACATGAATCAACCACACATGAAACTTTATTGAAGAACTGTACTGTATGATTTTAAAATCCCCCAGTTGTGCTAAATACAGTGATTACTCCAAATTACTGCCTACTTACCATGACTACATAATGCAGAAGTGCATGGCAAAAACTCAAAATAAGCAGAGGAAGGAGATTAGCTTTCTGCCAAACAAAGCCACTGCTGTGATCATGAAATTACTAACCCTTGTGGCATTTTGTCTATAACTCTAGGAGGACGTGTCAATAGCAAACATCAAAATTCATGTTGAGATTGCTGCTAGCCGCCTATAAGAGAGCTTTGCCCCTCTCTTCTCATTCCCGTGTGCTGTGAAAATTGCTAATAACCAATTCAATCAGAGCCCTTGCAAATTTGGTGTTTAGCTTTGGAAGCTTGAGGACAAACATTGCAGGCAGGGTTGCTCCAAGTTTCTTCTGCAAACAATGAATTCTACGTGGACCGCAGTGCTCTCCAAGGTCAAATATTGGAAATAATAAAAGCCACATTTTTCGGCTAAGAATAATATTTTGAGGTCACCTAAATCAACTGGGTGCTGCACACAAATCAAAATAAAGACAGAGGACCTTTATTCAGGTTTACAGTTCTAATGGTGCGTGTCCTATACATACCTACTGAGATTTAAGTCCAATTGAGTTCAGTGGCGATCAGTTGCCGCCAGTAGGGGAGGATGGAACAGCATTGCTTACCTGACTTTCGAACACAGAGGTCACTGCCAGTAACCGAGGGAGAGGAATGAGGTGGTGAGGAGTGATGGATTATCTACCGATGGCACTTACGTCCATGTTAAGTGGCCATAGGATTGCAACCTGTCAGGGAACTGCCATCGGAGCCAAGGGTGATGGTAAGGCTCCCCAATGACGCTGGAGAGGGAACCAGCAAGGAGAGAGGGAGAGCTTCCACTGGGGAAGGAAATAGATGTGACGCCAGAGAGAAAGGGGAGGCTGAGGGAGCTTCGGAGGGAAGGCTCCGGGACTGTTCCAGCGAGACCAGCGGGGAGAGCACAGGACCTCCTCTTGGGACACCCACTCTGCGCAGAAAGCTTCCGCGCACAGGGAGGCTAGGCGGAGACTTGGTGTCAAACAACTTTTATGTTGGAAGAAATTCAGGAAACGCCCACTGACGGATGCTGCCAGTGATTGAAACAGCCATGGAGTACAGGCTGTCCAGCCAGGGGAAAGTTTTAACCAAACTACTCAGCCTGGAGCAGTTTGCGGCTTACGCACAAGCAACCCCAAACCCCGTTACACAACCCAAAAGTCCAGATGCACAAAGCAAGGAGAAGGAAGAGACAGGGGATGGAGATCTGTTTGACAGAACCAGAAGAATGAATGGCAACAGCATCAAAATTCAGCTGATGTTGGTATTGGCATCTGAGCATCAAATGGTTTGGTAACTTCCAAACCAACTGGAAACCAGTGTTTTGTTTTCACATAAAAAGGCTTATTTAAAAGAAACACAACAGAGCACATATAGTACAAACAGGGATAGAACAGAGTGGCCCTTTAGTGTGCTCAAAGGTACCAATCCACACCCCAGTCCATCATGTGCTGTTAGCCAAACCTGCTGATGACACCAAGTTGTTCAGGGTGGCAAAAACAAAAAGTGATTGCAATGAGTCAGAGCTTCAGGTTTTCTTTAATAAATAAAGTGTGTGGAATACTGGAAGACTGATGTTCATGAATGCTGAATTTCTGCAGTAAGTAACAGGAATGTTCAAGGAATCTGAGATCGACTGCAGAATTTGCCAGTTTCCATTGACTTGCTGTTAAAATGAAAATCCCTTTAACATGCCCCGTGGCCAGCACTAGGACCCAGTTGGCATGGCACCCCCAGAGAATCCAGCTGCAGCAGTGGCCCAGGTTGGTTTCCCATATCCTTTAGACAACTTGTAATACAATCACACAGATTGGCTTCTGACACAGCTAATGCTGCCCTGCTGTTCGCATTAAGATTTATTGCTGCTTTGCAATTTCCCTGATGTACAATAGCAGCAGGCCAAAACTAACACGCATGTTAGCAGGCTTACCAAGTGTTTGGGGGAAAGCCTTTTGGAACAGTCACTGGACATTTGCCATGTTAGGCGGCCACTCGGGTTACTTTAATGTAGGGCACAGAAAGGGTATACAAACACCCCTCTTGGCTCACTTCCAAGAGATCCGCGTGCAGATCGTGCCCTGAAGATCATGCCCTTTGCCTGTACTGCACACACCTATTTAATGGAAGTTGGTTAAAGCATAACTGGCCTAGCCAACACAGGATTTTTGCCAACATTTTTAAGCTGCAAATTCAGATGCTCTGGGTGTGAAACTCCCAGTGGCAGACTTGGGTAATATGGTGCCCTGTGTGAGGCCAGAATTTGACACACGTGTACCTCAGCTCTTCCCTAAACTGGGTAAAAGAGGGGCAGGGCTTTGGGATGGAAGCACGAGGCTCAGGTAGGGTCATTGAGCCCTCACATCACCTTTCATTTTTTTTTTTTAAAATAATTTTTATTGGGTTTTTACATTTTATAACAACAGACACACACACAAAGACAAAGACAAACAAACACACAAATACAATTACATACCCTAAGTTTCTTTACCCACTTTCATTGACTTCCCCCCACCCCCTCCTCTTACATCCCAATTCCAAAATTAATTCAGCAAGTTCTTACCTAACCTCTTAAAGATATTCACATTGCTTTTAAAAATTAAAATCTTTTGTTTATCTATATTCAACTATCCAATTCTCTTATAATCATTAATTTCTTTTTTTTTTAAGGTCGATCTAACTTCCCCTTCACAAATTTTCCCTTTATTATATTAATTATAGGTCACATTGACCAAGTAAAACAAGACATAACATTTTATAATTCTATTCTCTCCCCCCCCTGCCCCGGTTTCTGTCCCTTCCTAGACAAATGTCCAGAAAACAAACAAAAAATATTTCTAGCCCGGATTCCTCACGTCCGAGGCGTCTGATTCTCTGTCAGTCCCTCTCTGCCAGCTATATTGGTAGTCCTCTTTGATGGTCCTAAGACCCCTAAGGAGTTCAGTCAGAGTCAGATCATATTTTCTTTCATTCAGAATGTTGAAGAGTGTTTGCTGCGAAAGACCATCTAGTTTTCCATACTCAAGAGAAAAGTCCCAATCATATTGCTTTGTTCTTTCTAGTTTTAATATTCCAAGTACTCCAGGGGCTTCTCTCTTCTTCTTTCTCATCTTTCGCAGGTCTGTAATCCAGAGGTCTTCTTGCTCATACTCTAACGCTGCAGATTCCTGGTTGATATTTTCCACTTGTAGTGTCTGAACTCCTTCTTTTTTCTCTGTCAATTCCAAAGGCATCTCTTCCTGCTCAGCTGCAGAATTTTTATCGTACATCTCCTTTGTGCATTCAGCAGAGTTGTTTGTTTCAGGATTCAAGGTCATAAAAACTTTACTCAGAGCCATACTCTGCTCCTGCAGGATTCCCACGAGAAAGAACATTTTTTCTATCTCCGCCAGTAATTTTCCCTCTGCAGCCATTGTAATGTCACTAATTCCCCCTAGGGGGCTTTCAGTTATTTAGTAGTCCTTTTCCAATAATCTGTTACTTTGTTATTGTCAATACTTTGTTTCCAATCGCCTCAGTCCAAATGTATCAGCTTTAATTCCAAGAGTTATTAAATAGCAAAATTCTTTACTTTGTCCGCCCGTTTGACAGCTTCTTTGACAGCTGTCAAACTCCTTTCACTTCTTCCTCCGGGACCCAAATAGGACACTCCCGGGTTTTTTGGGGGGGATACACACAAAGTTCCAAATTCCCTTTCTCTCCAGCACAAAAATCTTGTTCTATCAAATTTGTGAGAAACTTTTAAATCATCAAAACAGTATTCATTCCGCCTTAATTCTCCGTTCCTTGCTTTGAAACGTCTATAAGTAGAGGGGGTGCGGACTTCCCTTTAACACATCCCCCGATCGTGCCGAGTTCACAGGATAAAATTTTTAAAGTCCAAATTCCACTACTCACGGGTCCTTTGTTATCCAGTCCAAATTTTGGGAAGAAAGTCAGCGCTCTCCGGCCATGGCTTGCGGCTTCGCTCTACTGAGGTAGCGGTCTACTCTCAGCACCACGCCACTCTCCGTACCCTCTCCGCAGCCTTTAAAAAGGCTCTTCGTGGGTCGGGGAGGGCGCTTAAGGTGCCCACCGAGTCACCAAGTCCGCAGGCTTCCGCGCCTGCGGTTTCTAAGGGTCCCCGTGTCGCCGGCACGGCAAGACCCGTCCTCAGCAGAGCCGATTCCCTCCGGAGCTCGGAGGGAATCCGCCATTAGCCGTTCACGCTAACCCGGAAGTCCCCTCACATCACCTTTCAAAGCTGGGAAAGTGGTAACTAGGCTTTGGGAAGAGGGAGGACTTTAGGAGCGCTTGTGCCTCCTTCACCTCTTGGCTCAGTGCATGCGCAATGCTCACACAGCCCTAAATCTCACCCTGTCCTGACACTCCTATTCTCTCTCAAAGGATCACTGCACATCCAACCCACCATTCCACACAGACAAGGGCTCATCTTCGTCAGCTTTCTGCCATATCCATTTGTGGTAGGCTCAACTGCCATGTAGGACACAGTTTTCTATGCATGGAGATATCCAAGTAAATAGCATGAAACAGAGGTGCAATGTGGCTCGAGCACATCCTTGCATCTACACTTGCACCATGTTGTTGTTGTTGTTTAGTCGTTTAGTTGTGTCCAACTCTTCGTGACCCCATGGACCAGAGCACGCCAGGCACTCCTGTCTTCCACTGCCTCCTGCAGTTTGGTCAAACTCATGTTACTAGCTTCAAGAACACTGTCCAACCATCTCATCCTCTGTCATCCCCTTCTCCTTGTGCCCTCAATCTTCCCCAGCATCAGGGTCTTTTATTCTCATGAGGTGGCCAAAGTACTGGAGCCTCAGCTTCAGGATCTGTCCTTCCAGTGAGCACTCAGGGCTGATTTCCTTCAGAATGGAGAGGTTTGATCTTCTTGCAGTCCATGGGACTCTCAAGAGTCTCCTCCAGCACCATAATTCAAAAGCATCCATTCTTCGGCGATCAGCCCACTTTATGGTCCAACTCTCACTTCCATACATCACTACTGGGATCTCCTTCATGGATCACTGCCTTGTTGTGGCGAAGGGGCTTGAATAACTCAGAGAAGCTATGAGCTATGTTGTGCAGGGCCACCCAAGACAGACAGGTCATAGTGGAGAGTTTTCACTAAACATGATCCACCTGGAGCTAGAACTGGCAAGCCACTCCAGTATCCCTGCCAAGAAAACTCCATGGACAAAAACAACTTGCACCATACTCACACCTATAGAAGGCTAGTTTGGGAAACATTCTATTTAGGGAATCCCAAAATGCATGCACAGAGAAGTGTGTCTGTGCAAAATCTCTCTGCAAATACCTGAAATGGACTGTGAAGCCCATTCCAGGTTCCACAACCCACTGCAGAGTTTGGGTGAAGCAGAATACATCCACGTATAGTTCCAGTAAAACTTTCTAGAGTGAAACAAGGAGGTTTTCTTCATCCCTGCTCAAAGTATGATGGGTGATAGATATCCAATTTGGTCGTGATTAGAGCAGACCCATTGCTATCAGTGGACTTACAGTAAGTGGTCCATTTCTATTTAAGTAATCTGCTTGTTTGCTTGTTATTCTGAAAAATAAATCTAATAACTAAGCACACTTCCAGGGGAAGATAGGGCTTCTCTTTGACCAATCTGAACTGTGGGATAACTAAATGTCTTTGGAATTTAAATAAACAATACAAGTCACGGGGCCATGCATCAGAGATCAAAACCAGATGTGAGCCAC
This sequence comes from Podarcis erhardii, assembly GCF_964252035.2. Taxonomy (NCBI): domain Eukaryota; kingdom Metazoa; phylum Chordata; class Lepidosauria; order Squamata; family Lacertidae; genus Podarcis; species Podarcis erhardii. The sequence continues at coordinate 83,493,995 of NC_138499.1, forward strand.
AAGTTCCTCCATGGGTCAGTTCACACTAACAGCAAGTAAGTGCATCTGGAGCTTGTAGACTCATATCTGAGTGGTGCTCAGACTAATCTATTAGGACAGAACTGAAAGATCTACCTGGAGTCAGTGTACTTTGTGGAAATGCAGTACTTCCCCAAAAGAAGATGGGTTACCAAGTTGCTGAAATCATATACCCAATCCTTAGGTGGAAGCATGAGTTTTTGTAAGTAATGCTTTCACCTGTGAGCATGGCACCCAAGCACACACAAAGCACCCTGATCCCTAGGTAAGTAAGGTTGCAAAGTCTCCTGAGGTTCTAGACTCAGGTTCTAGACTCAGGTAGTGTTGCCTAAGAGCACAACATGGGTGTTTGTTGGGTGGCAGAAGGCAGAACCTGATGTAACTTTCTCCATCTTATAGCCCGCTTTCTAGGAATGGGCATAAAATTCTGTTATGTTTGCATTTTGATGTAAACTTCCTGCTACAATAATACAAACTGTGCACAAAAATGCTCATGTTAGTGGAAATAATATCCAAAAATGCATTCTATTAAGGAAAATTGATTTGCAAAGATTAGGCAGAGCCAGGCAGAGAGCCTTCTCGGTAGTGGCGCCAACCCTGTGGAACGCCCTCCCATCAGATGTCAAGGAAATAAACAACTATCTGACTTTTAGAAGACATCTGAAGGCAGGCCTGTTTAGGGAAGTTTTTAATATTTGATGTTTTAGCGTGTTTTTGGTATTCTGTTGGGAGCTGGCCAGAATGGCTGGGGAATCCCAGCCAGAAGGGTGGTGTATAAAGAATAAATTATTATTATTATTATTATTATTATTATTATTACTACTACTACTACTACTACTGGTATTAGTCAAGTGTATGTATATCATGAGAAATTCACACTAAAGTGCTGGTGAATTTTCCTGAGGGGACACACACACACACACACACACACACACACACACACATCACAAACTGATGCAGAAATCTGGTGAACTGAACTTCAGAATGGAAAGATGAGAAACTGAAAGAAGCCAAAATTGACGGATTCATTTATTCCTATCTCGTTGCCAGGGGTTCACAAAATAAATTATGCCCTGTTCTGGTACCTTCACCTGTGTGGTTATCTCCCATGAAAAGGAGATATAAAGACACTGGCAAAGTGGGTAAGAGGACAAGTTTTACCATCTAGAATGGGCAAGGAGGCTGGTGGTGATTCTAGTTCCTCTGCAATTTTAACTTCATCCCTTGGAGAACTTGAGAAGGAGTCTAAAACCCTGGGACCTTGGCAACACTAGGCTCATGGGTGTGATAGTAAAGGGACCCCTGACCATTAGGTCCAGTCGTGACCGACTCTGGGGTTGCGGTGCTCATCTCGCTTTATTGGCCGAGGGAGCCGGCATACAGCTTCCGGGTCATGTGGCCAGCATGACTAAGCCACTTCTGGAGAACCAGAGCAGCGCACGGAAACGCCGTTTACCTTCCCTCCGGAGTGGTACCTATTTACTTGCACTTTGACACCATGACAGAAACCAGAGCACACAGAAACACCGTTTACCTTCCCACCACAGCAGTACCTATTTATCTACTTGCGCTGGTGTGCTTTTGAACTGCTAGGTTGGCAGGAGCAGGGACTGAGCAACGGGAGCTCACCCCGTCGCGGGGATTCGAACCGCCAACCTTCTGATCGGCAACTCCTAGGCTTTGTGGTTTAACCCACAGCGCCACCCACGTCCCTCATGGGTGTGATACTGCTCTGCAATGGATTGTCTCTTTCTGTGTTTCTAAGTGCCTTCATGGATGAACATTGTACATTCCATTTGAAGTCACCAAGAAGGTTTTATGAAATAGATCTCCCAACAAAAACACACGGGGTAATGAATGCATTTCAGGGCAGAAGCAGTCTTGTTTTCATTCTCAACAAAGAACTGAAATTAGTACTCATATTTGCCTTGTAATATAGTAACGCTGCTTTCCAAACAACCAAAACACAGAAGAAATTCAGCTGTGTTGGCAATACTGAAATCCTTTTATTATTGTTGGACTCGATTGTAAAAATTAGGCCAGATACACAAATTACCAGCGCTAAACATAGTACAATGGCTGTCTGTAAAACTCTGAACAAACCACAATAGACAGTCATTTATTTGCTCAATACTTGCTACCTTTGATGCATAATAAATTTCATAAAATATTTCCATCTTTACATAGAATTAAATGAATATGGGTTTACCACAATCAGGGGCAGATGAAAATTCATATAACATGTTTGTCTTCATCAACAGTGTGGCACATGCTATTATACAATAATATCCCACACTTCTGCAAGTTGATTGTTTTATTGTATGGTTTCTTTATTGTAATGTATTGTTCCTTTTTCTGATTTTATGGTTTGCTTTATGCTCATAAAATTTGTTAGAGAATGTTTATGTGGCAAATGACTAATGAGCAAAATAAAAAATATGTATGTAAAATATTATATTTATATGTACATTTTTTTTATTTTTTATATATAAATAAAATTTTATATATAGCACCACTTTCCTTCACTTGAGTCATGCAACAGGTACTGCTATTGGAATCCCCCCCCCAAATAATTTTTATTGGTTTTTACATTTTTGTCACAATCACAACAAATTAAAAACAAATTAAATTCCCAGCTCCCACCACCACCCTGACTTCGCTCAACTTCCCCTTCTGGTTTTTTGCATATTGACTTCTCCTGCTATATTATGCTTTTATATTATATTCTTTAAATCAAATGTTATTATGATCTTATCATTTTAACATCACCTTTGTAATTTCTGTATTATTTTGTTAATTGTAAGTGTTTACACAAAACCTGCTAGTGAGTCCATTTCTTTGCATTGTTTCCGTAAATACAACATATACGCTTGCCAGTCTTCTTTAAAATCTCTATTGTCTTTTGGTTAACTTCACCATTTCAGCATATTACATCAGTTTTACCTGAAATTATTCCATGGTCACTGATCTTTCTGAAATTTTTTAGTAACAGTGCAGAATCATTTGCCAGTTGACTCCCTCTCCACTTAAGATTGCTCTGGAATAGCTCGATCCATGGACTGCAAGAAGATCAAACCTCTCCATTCTGAAGGAAATCAGCCCTGAGTGCTCACTGGAAGGACAGATCCTGAAGCTGAGACTCCAATACTTTGGCCACCTCATGAGAAGAGAAGGCTCCCTAGAAAAGACCCTGATGTTGGGAAAGATGGAGGGCACAAGGAGAAGGGGATGACAGAGGACGAGATGGTTGGACAGTGTTCTCGAAGCTACCAGCATGAGTTTGACCAAACTGCGGGAGGCAGTGGAAGACAGGAGTGCCTGGCGTGCTCTGGTCCATGGAGTCATGAAGAGTCGGACATGACTAAAAGACTAAACAACAACAATACCTTCTTACCTAGGAGTAATCCCCATTGAATTTATCTGAGTCCCTTCTTTGGGTGCCTCCTCCACTTAGAGGTCTGGAGATAGGCAACACATGAAAGGGCTTTTTCTTTGGTGGTCCTCCACTTACAGAATGCTCTCCCCAGGGAGACTTACCTGGCACCTTCATCACATATCTTTAGGCACCAGGCAAAAACATTTCTCTTTAATCAGGCCTTTGGCTTTGGCTGATTAACCTTCTATGTCCTTCTATATGTGTTTGTGGGGGTTATTGGTTTGTTTTTGTTTTTATTATGCATTTTATGTTCTCATTTTGTATCTTTATGCTGTGAACTGCCCTGTGATCTTTGGATGAATTACAAATTAAATACATAAACACCAGTGGGATGTACTTTGCGTAGGCTTGTATAGAAATGTAATGAGTAAAGTGCATGCTTAAGCAACAAAACATTTATCCACTCAACCACCATTCTCAAAGTATGATAGACCACACAGAGATCTACTGAGTTCATCTTACTGTGGGAATGTTCAGGGAGGCAGGAGAGGATATATTGTTTAATTATATCCTTCCCAACTGGTGTTAACAAGTTCTATAATTTAGCAGAGTGACGTTCTCCTTTTTAAACTTGTACAGCGGATAACGTCTTTGCCAGGCTTGTTTAAGCCTCAAAAATAAGTTTCCTGGTAATTCCCTTTTATTCCCTCATAAAAGATTAGACACAACACAGTCTTGTATAAAAGTATAAAAGAGTTTACTCACACACATTCTGTTCACAGATGGATCCCAGAAGGCAGACTTAGGTTACAAAATATATACACCTGGAATCTATCCCATAAGGAGTTACAGTGGTACCTCTGATTACGTACTTAATTCATTCTGGAGGTCCGTTCTTAACCTGAAACTGTTCTTAACCTGAAGCACCACTTTAGCTAATGGGGCCTCCCACTGCTGCCGCGTGATTTCTGTTCTCATCCTGAAGCAAAGTTCTTAACCCAATGTACTATTTCTGGGTTAGCAGAGTCTGTAACCTGAAGCGTATGTAACCCGAGGTACCACTGTAATTCCTTTGCTGTAAGCCAAGAGAGCATCTCAGACTAAGAAGATGTTGCTTCTTTGAGGAATAGAGTCAGAGAGAGAGGTGGCTGCCTCCCCTGAGGTATTTTGTTACCTGCACAGGTGAGATTTACAGAATTGAAAGGGACCTTGTGGGCCAACTATTCTGACTCAATGAAGGAAATCTAGAGCAATAGCACCCCAGCTTCTGCTTTAAGAGCTCTGGCACATCAAGTTATAGCACTGGTTGGTTAGAATGATGAATAAGAATAAAGAAACTTATGCTGATTACAAAAAGTATCATTCTCTGGAAGACTCTAGGCTATCATCCTAATTTAATGTTGTGAACTGCCCTGAGATCTGCAAGTGAAAGGTGGTATACAAATATGATATAAATAGAAAAGATTGTAAGCTTTTTCTATATGCAGTAACAGCAGCAAGAATACTATTGGCCCTAAAATGGAAGCAAGAAGAATTACCGACGATGGAAGAATGGAGGATGAAATCAATGGACTATGCGGAACTTGACAAACTAATGGGAAGGATCCGAAACCGGCGGGACCAGAAGTTTACCGAGGAATGGAGTAAATTTACGGATTATTTGAAAAGTATTTGTGACGACCAGACGACGTTTGTAGGTTTGCAATAAGTTCTGTGAGGAATAATATTAGAAATATTGCAAAAATGGAGAAGGATGCGTGATATGTTAAGAATGTAAAGGCAATATTAAGTTAGGAAATGCGTAAGAAGTGATTATGATGGAGGATTATCAGAGGTGCTGATGGAGGTCCAATAAGAATGTATTTGTGATAAATTGTGTGATATGTTTTATAATTTTGTATGTTAAAAACCAATAAAAATATTTTTTTTAAAAAAAAAAACAAATTTACTAAATAATAATAATAATCCCACAGAACAGGGGTCAGCAAACTTTTTCAGCAGGGGCCGGTCCACTGTCCCTCAGACCTTTTGGGAGCTGGACTATATTTTTGGGGGGAGAAATGAATTAATTCCTATGCTCCACAAATAACCCAGAGATGCATTTTAAATAAAAGCACACATTCTACTCATGTAAAAACACGCTGATTCCCGGACCGTCCGGGGGCTGGATTTAGAAGACGATTGGGCCAGATCCGGGCCCCGGGCCTTAGTTTGCCTACCCATGCCACAGAACATGCCACCAGAATACATGGAGGTGCCTCCTCTCAACAAGCAAATGCCTTGGATTCTGTAACACTTGTGTCTCTGTGGTGACAGCTTTTGTATGTTCGTTTCCTGTTTCCTTCAGAACCAAGTGCCCGCAATTATTACATGTGGCCAGTAGGAGCATCAGTCTGGCCTTGTGCTATAACTGGGCAACCTCTCGGGAGACAACTGCAGGCTAGGAAAGTGGTACCCACTATATTTTAGTCTTTAGTAGATGATGAAGCAACTGGAATAGATGAACTGGGCTTCCAGATACAAGGGACAAAGACTTACATGACATAATCTGCCAGGAACTTTCATGCCTCACTGAAACAAATGAGTTGCACAAGCACAGAGCATCATGTTCATGTCAAAAAGCTTGACCAGGACACATTGATGTATTGCACCCTGAATCATCCCAATTTGATCCCACTCTAATAACTGTTCCTAGAGAGAGCACCTCTGCATATTCATATTAACTGGTTCCTTTTTCCACTGGTGCCCAGTTGTGGAATAATTTCCTAGGTGGGCCATGTGCCATGCCAGCATGAGCCCTCCTATCCATAATTCATATATTTTTTAATACGAGTCCAGGTGATGGGGTAGGGCTGGTGAACCCAATGATATATTTATTTATATTTACACAAATTAAAACAGGGTAAAGTAGCATCAACTTCAGTAGCTGGGTCATGTAACTACATAAGCTGTCTCCCTAATCTCCTTACTGTGCATATGTGTGACCCTGACTCCTAGAGGATTGTCATCACCTTGCCACACTGGCGAAGAATTTGCAGCTGAAAATGAGAGGCGTTGCTTTGACACTTGCAAAAAAGAATGCCAAACGAGGGAAGGGGTTTCAGCTCAGCCTTAAGAAAAATGCAGAAAAGGATCTCACTTCATTTGACTTTTCCGGCAAGAGAGAGAACGTTATGCCTCTTCTGCCGGTGAGACCTAGACTTGACCTGTCCATACAGCTACACAAATAGTCACCCAAATTTCCCATCCCGAGTTGAGCACACTCTTAACGGGCTGCTATTAGAGCCATCATGTCACCGAAGCAGTCAAGGGATAATCAAAGGCTGCTTGTGTTGCAGCCCGCCCGCTGCTCTGTTTCGAAGAAAATGGGCTCTTGAAAAAGGAAATGTCACACCATGGTGTGAAGATAAACAGAGGTATATCTTTGGAGTAGAAGGCAGAGCCTGTGGAAAGAGGGACTGTAAATGACTTTGATTCCCCCTGGTGTGATGAATCATGGAGTCGCAAATCCTTTTTAGCTAATTGCTATCAGCTTGTGAGATTCCACCCCCACCCCCCACCACCTTCCATGTTCAATATCAATTTTCAGGGCCAAGGGAGATAACACCTCTCCCCTGAGTCCACTGGCGACTCACCAGTAATACATAAAACACACACACACCCTGAACTAGCACCACTTAGCAATCGAAAGAGGGAAGTCATCTAATATGCAGCTGCCCCTGTTAACTAAAAGGAACAATATTAGGAAGAAATACAAGACATAACCAGCCTCTCCAGCGCTAAAATGCCCGTGACCTTCCTGTGAAAGCTGTCCCTTCTTTGTAAATTCATTGATAGCTCAGCCAGGAAGCACAAAAAACAGAGAGATGCTCGTATGCAGAAATACTGGGAAAGGTCTCTTGAAGGACATGATGTCGCATTTACAGCCTAATCTTATCAGACCCTCCATCAGCACATGCATATATACAGAGGGGCATGAGGACTTGAATTGGCTGAGTCACCTAAAGAACGTTGGACCTTGGCCACAGTTACATTTCCTCCACTCTTTCCAGGCATGGTCCATATGTAAAAGCTCAGTGCCCAAGCAATTCCACCCCCCGCGTGCAAAAACCCGCTCTTTAAAGTTCAGTTATAACAAACATCAAACGGAAAAACTGTATTGATGTTTGCTGCAATTGAGCTTTAAAGAGTGGGTTTTTGCAGGGAACGCTCAGGGCAAGAACGATGCTTGGACACTGAGCTTTTGAGCATTGACCGGTGCCTGGAAAGAGCAGGGCAAAAGGTCAGTGTGGCTAAGCCCTTACACTGCCATTGGCTCTGCTCTTTGTTGTTGCTGTTTAGTCATTTAGTCGTGTCTGACTCTTCATGACCCCATGGACCAGAGCACACCAGGCACTCCTGTCTTCCACTGCCTCCTGCAGTTTGGTCAAACTCATGTTACTAGCTTCAAGAACACTGTCCAACCATCTCGTCCTCTGTCGTCCCCTTCTCCTTGTGCCCTCCATCTTTCCCAACATCAGGGTCTTTTCCAGGAGCCTTCTCTTCTCATGAGGTGGCCAAAGTATTGGAGTCTCAGCTTCAGGATCTGTCCTTCCAGTGAGCACTCAGGGCTGATTTCCTTCAGAATGGAGAGGTCTGATCTTCTTGCAGTCCACGGGACTCTCAAGAGTCTCCTCCAGCACCATAATTCAAAAGCATCAATTCTTCGGCAATCAGCCTTCTTTATGGTCCAGCTCTCACTTCCATACATCACTACTGGGAAAACCATAGCTTTTACTATACAGACCTTTGTTGGCAAGGTGATGTCTCTGCTTTTTAAGATGCTGTCTAGGTTTGCCATCGCCTTTCTCCCAAGGAGCAGTCGTCTTTTAATTTCGTGGCTGCTGTCGCCATCTGCAGTGATCATGGAGTCCAAGAAAGTAAAATCTCTCACTGCCTCCATTTCTTCCCCTTCTATTTGCCAGGAGGTGATGGGCCCAGTGGCCATGATCTTCATTTTTTTGATGTTGAGCTTCAAACTATATATCAATTGTTGAGATGTGCTGGATTTCCTGCATCTTCCTCTGTACAATCCTGCTGCATTTTTCAGAGCAATGCACCAGGCTTGCAGTGCTTCTGAAGTGGAGCTGCTCAATGTCAGATGTAGCCCATGGGCCATGTATTGTGTTTTATACTGTCCCTCCCCCTTTGTCAGTCTCAAGCAGGAGATCTAGAGCCCGGTAGGCCACCACACAGAGATGGCAAGATGTGTTTGGTTTGGTGGGTCGCAAGATGTACAGGGTTCATTTAGTGACTTTCCCTCTGGTGATTGCTCTAGCTGGAGGGTGAGAAATTCATCATAGGGATGCTAATAATCTTGTCAAATATAGCATCTAGACTGGCTGTAACCTTTTGGTAAACCTGCTTAGCTACCAGCTGTTTCTGCACTTTAAAATCCATCCATTTTAAGACAATCACCATCAGCCACACAGGGCTTCCTTTTTCCAGCCACGGGCATCAGCGGAAAAGACAGTGTTGTGCCTGATAGCTCAGGCAGGCCATAGGCAGCTAAGTATATCGGAATTTTGAGGTCTGGAGCTTTTACATTTATTCAGATTTGTTTTAAGAGACAGATTAAAAATGGCTCCAAGTGCCTCTCCTTTGAGGATAATCTAGGGACAGTCACTAGAAGGTCTTGTACTAGCAACCTATCTGAGAAGGTGGTTTTGATACAGGTTTGAAGAGTCATAGACACTTACAGTGGGAAGGACCTTGGAGGTTACATTGTCTAAATGCTTCACTAAGTATAAGAATTGTACTTCTGGATGCAGATGCAGAATTCTTGTCTACAGCTGGGATGTCTGGAAATCTTGATGTTGAGTTTATCTACATGGATTTTGACAAGATTTCTCCTTGATTTCAACAAGAAGCTTGCTGTTGTTTTACCACAAACACTAAAAATATTAACAATTTCCACACATTATATTCATTGTTATATGTATGTTATTTTATACAGTGCTCTTTTGTTTTGGTAAAAAATTCAGTGCCAGTGCTCATATCTTGATAAAAGTGCCATGGGCACCTAAAAAGAGGTGCTTATGCATTATACCTGTAGGTACTGTCACACACCAAAAGCCCGGATTATATGTCTATTATATGCATATGCTCTCCAGGTTTCCTAAAATAAACAGCAACAATCCATACAACTGAATAAAAATGTGTATGTACTAATAGTTATAAAACTTTATTGCAGAAGTATAGTACTGTGTAGGGTGTGACTATTCCATACACATTCAACTACTACCAACTTTACTGTATGCTTGTGAAACATGGACCACTTATAAATGCCATCTCCAACTCCTTGAAAGATCCATCAACAGTGTCTCCAAAATTTTTTACACATCACTTGGGAAGACCGGTGAACTATTACCAATATACTGGAAGAAGTAAAGAAGTAAAATCACCAGTGTTGAAGCAATGATTCTTCAACATCAACTTCGTTGGACTGGTCATGTTGTGCAGATGCCTGATTGTCATCTTTCAAAGCAACTACTCTATTCTGAACTTTAAAACAGAAAGCGTAATTCTGGTGGTCAACAAAAGAGGTTTAAAGATTCTCTCAAGGCGAATCTTTTAAAAATGTAGTGTAAACACCAACGATTGGGAAACACTTGCCTGCGAGTGCTCCAATTGGAGAACAGCCTTTACCAAAGGTGTCATGGGCTTTGAAGACACTCGAACTCAGGACGCAAGGGAGAAATGTGCTAAGAGGAAGGCACGCTTGGCAAATCCACACTGTGACCAACTCCTGTCCAGAAACCAATGTTCCCACTGTGGAAGGACGTGTGGATCCAGAATTGGCCTCCTCAGTCACTTACGGACTCATTGTTAAAACCGTGTTTATGGAAGACAATTGTACTTGACTATGAGTGATCGCCAAAGAAGAAGAATATTCCTTCATATAATATTGTGTATAATTTTGCATATACTGCAGTAAGTTGGGCTTTATTTAAAAACAACAACAACAGACCATGCATATGTGACTTAAACAAGAGATACAAGACATGGTCCAATGTAGGCAAGCAGTGAGAATAAAGGAGAGAGAAGGAAGATCATGCATGCCATCTTGAGCTCTTTGAAGGAAAGGTGGAATCCAAGTGTAATAGTAAAATAATAATAATAAAGAAACAAAATATTTGGTCTGAACCATCATAGATATTTCTTATAACCTGGGAAGGAAGGAGTTCATTAGTGGTGGCTGGTTTCTTACAAACCTTTTTATATGGCCTAGTCGTTCCTCTTAAAAGGAAACACTTGCAGTTATTGCTGGAGAAATGTGAGTGGCAGCAGAACAACGAGGAATTCTGAAATTGTGAAAATCAACAGAGAGGAAAGGGACTCTAGGAACAACTCCTGAGTTTCCGAGTAACACCATGTCCAGTGGCTCACTTGTGTTAATGTAGGACTTGCTAATGTGCCTACAGGTGTGCTAAGAGGATGTGTCAGAATAAAAGCAGCTCTTTGCTTGAGCCCAGAAAGGAAATTGGTGTTTACTCTTGTCTGGGGGGTTTTAGGCTATAAATCTGATGAGAAAGCTCTAATGTCCAGCAAATATCTAGACACAGTTGCCTATCCAGTTCAGCAGTGCACAGACCAAAAAACCATGGCCTCTTTAAAAGAAATTGGGTGCAGAACAGCAATGAGAGTGATTCATACACACCCTGGTGCAGCCAGTGTCCAGATTTGTATAGAAGGAGACTTTCACACACAAATAGACACAGCTACCACCATGGTCTGCCTGGCTGCCAGTCCCTTCAGATGAACATCTGAATTCCATGGGGTTTATCATTGCCCTCACCTGTGAGGCATTCACTCATTCTTATCTCTGTGGTAAGACCCTGCATCAGTTTTTGCTCCCCTATTCCAACCATCAAATGTGTCAGAATAAAAAGGCCTTGGATTTCTTTCATATACTCTAATAGGACCATTAACCCACTTCTTCAAGGAAATCAATCAAGATCTTGGGACTATCACCAAGAAGGCCATGCTCATCTGAGCAACCATCCCAGAACCTTTGATGGAAGGGATGTTGAGCATAGCCTTATTTGAAGATTTGAATGAGAAAGTGCATGCAGGAACAGACCGTCTCTGAGACCTGGAGTCCCAGTCTATTTAGCAAGCCATTCCTTGCCTATAGGAATATCTGGGTCTTTGTAATTTAAAAGGTAGTCATACCTTGGGCTACGAACGCTGCTGATTGGGCATTTTCAGGTTGCAGACTGCGTCAAATCTGGAAGTACCGGAATGGGTTACTTCCGGGTTTTGGCACTCGCGCATGTGCAAAAGCACAAAGTGATGTCACGCGCATGTGCAGAAGCGCCGAATTGCATCACACGTGTGCACAGACGCGCGCTTCAGGCTGCGAACGCTGCGGGTTGTGAACGTGCCTCTCGCATGGATCACGTTTGCAACCCAAGGTATGACTGTATAGATTTGACTGTAAGAGACATAGGTAAAGGTAAAGGGACCCCTGACCATTAGGTCCCGTCGTGGCCGACTCTGGGGCTGCGGCACCCATCTCGCTTTATTGGCCGAGGGAGCCAGCGTACAGCTTCCAGGTCACGTGGCCAGCATGACTAAGCCGCTTCTGGCACAATGGGACACCATGACAGAAACCAGAGCACACAGAAACACCGTTTACCTTCCCACCACAGCAGTACCTATTTATCTACTTGCGCTGGTGTGCTTTCGAACTGGTAGGTTGGCAGGAGCAGGGACCGAGCAATGGGGAGCTCACCCCGTCGCGGGGATTCAAACCGCCGACCTTCTGATCGGCAAGTCCTAGGCTCTGTGGTTTAACCCACAGCGCCACCTGATAGGGGTATGCTTATTGCAGCCAAACTGTCCAGAAGGTGAGACACCCTGCTCACTAAGGATATTGTGAATCTGTGGCTTCCCACCTTGTCCAAAAATCAGATCTTTGTTGTAACAGATAAGGGTAACAGGTTTGATATGTCGCAATGATAACCGCACATACGATGAGCAGGCCCGCCTAGAGATGTCTGTGCTTTTGAATGGGGAACAAGATGTGCGATGAGGTCTATTGTTGCAGACACCAGGTGTGTCATGTGCAGCAGTGATTCAGATCTGTACTGCAAAACAGCATCTCCTCTTTTGCAGGTGAGTGCCTTAAAAGCACAATGCCAGCATTCAGGAAGGCAAAAATATATCTGTGGAAATAATAAAAGGACGGCTTTTTGCTAATCCCTTATATTTATTCCCTTAGCAGTGAATAAACTGAGCTATCAGACCTGCACACCTCACATTTATGCTGCTGTCAGGGAGCCCCTGGGGCATAGCTGGGCTGCGCAGGATCAGGCCACCAGACTGTGAATTTAATGGGAGGTTGCTAAATGAGGGTTTTTCTAAAAACAAAAACAAAATAAATGGCATTCTTTTCTTCCTCAGGGAGATCTAGAGGCAGTGGTTTTTGCCTTTGAACATCCTCAAGTCAACCATCAAGAAAAGGTGATGAAGGTTAGGGAGGCTCCCCTGACATTTGGAGCCCTGGCATCAGCCTTTGCAATTATGGGCCACCTTTCTAGCAGATGGTAATTGAAAAGTGCGACCCACATGGGCTCCAGTCAATAATGGCGTCAGCATACAAATGACACTTAGCTTCCCTCACTCACCATCCTCTGTTCTCCCTCTTCACCTTTTATCCTTCTCAGCATCGTGACTTAATCCACTCTAATGAGGTGAGCTTTATTGCCAAAAAGACAGCAGCTACCATAGCTCTCTATCCTGGCACCACGGGGTTTGCGAGGAAGTCAAAATAAAAGAAGTGACTTTGTGAGTCTTCCAGGAAGGAGGACAATGTCGGCTTTGAAAAGTTACTGCGCAGCCTTTTCAACTGTGGGCTGCTATTTTTTACTCCCTCCATCCCTGCTCAGGAATACTTTCAGGCTTGCTAAGATGCAGCCATCATTAAGGCAACCTCAAGCCAAGGTGGTCAAGGTATTGACTTTATTGTTGCGCAGGCTTCACCTGGCTTGAAGGCCATTACTGCCAGCCACATGTCACTCTTTACAAACAGTAGGCAACAGCCGATATCAGGAACTGTGTGAATTTCATTTACTCCCCCCACCCAGGTTTCTCTGGTCCCAGTAGACTGCTTAAAGGTAGCCAAATGGCACGATTTCACACACAAACACACAGAGAAAGTATTGCATAAAGTTGAATGCTTTCAAGTAAACAATCGAAAAGGGGGAGTGATTGGTATTTTAAATTTATTTATTTTTGCTTTATTGAGGGTTCCCCCCACCCAACCTTTTGGCAGTCCCTCCCAGTCAATATAGAAAACTCAATCTATTCACATGTATGACAGAGTATAGCATGGCAAAGAGAGTCCACTTCACTGCAGTGCTTTTGTCATTATATTTCATTGTTGTTGTTGTTGTTTAAAGTAACTTATGCTTTTCAGGTTTATACATTTCACTAATTTTACAGTGATTTTAACATTTCAAAACTTGACTTCTTTCCCCCTCTTTCTGCGGTTCCTTGTATTTATTTTTAATATCTTTTGTATATCCAAATTAACTTAATTTGCTCATTTATTCAGCTACTTTAAATATATACTCTTATAAAACTGCAGGTTATTACAATAATCCTGCCAATGTTCTTATCTGTTTACAATTTATCTGTAAATATTCAATAAAATATTTCCATCGTTTTATAAAAAGTTTGTTATCTTGATTTCTTATTCTTCCGGTAAGTTCTGCCATTTCTGCATATTCCATAAGTTTTTGTATCCATTCTTCCTTTGCTGGGACTTCTGCTCCTTTTCATTTTGCAGCGAGTATCATTCTTGACACTGTAGTAGCATACATGAATAAGTTTCTATACAGTTCAGGTAGTTCTGTCCCTATACAGTGGACCCTCGAGTTATGTACTGCTCTGGATACGTAACCTTCGGGTTATGAATGCGGCAAACCCGGAAGTGTATACCTCCAGGCGGCGCCGCACATGCATGCACAGAAGCACTCTATCACGCTGCGCACATGCACAGAAGCACTGTATCGTGCTGCGTGTGTGCGCAGAAGCGGCACCTCCCGTTACGGAATTTCCAGGTTAAGTATGGACCCCTGGAACAAATTTAATTCATATCTGGAGGGTGCACAAAAGAAAAGCTTCTGGATTTTTTTTTACAAACTTTATTTTAAACATCCTTTTCAATTCGTTATATATCATTTCCCAGTAAGCTTTAACCTTACTACAAGACCACCACACAGGATAAAAAGAACCTTCTTTCTATTTACATTTCCAACACTTATTTGATTTAGATTTATACATTTTTTTCCATTTACTCGGCATTAGAAACTATCAATATATCATTTTCATATCATTTTCTCTTAGACCACAACATGCTGCAAATTTTACATCCATATTCCACTATCATTAGTTTGTGAGTATATTTCAAGGCAGGCATGTGCACAGATTGCAAATTTGCGTACTCAGCTGCACACTATGTATGCCACCCTCCCACCCCACCACTGCAATTTTGAGGGTTAAAGATTGCACATTAAAAGACAACAAATGGTACAATGGGCACATGCAAGCTGTAGTTAAATCAGTAGTTGGCAACCTTTTCAGAGCCAGGACCTGCTTTCACTCTGGCCTGAAACATGCTTGCTATTTGACCCTCTGGCTTGTTTATTTGTATCATTTACCGTATTTTTCGCACCATAGGATGCACCTTTTCTCTCCTAAAAAGCAAGGGAAAATGTGTGCGCGTCCTATGGAGCGAATGCAGGGGGGAGGCAGTCGGGAAAAGCCCCCAAGAGCCGCACACAAGCTCCGTGCGCTCTTGCGGCCTTTTCCCCAGGAGGGAGAAGGGACTGACTGGCCGCATCAGTTGTTTCTCCCACCTCCCAGAAAAGCCAGGAGAAGCCGCAATCTCTTTAAAGGGGTTGTGCGGCTTCTGCGGGCTTTTGCGAGAGGTGAGGGAATCCCCCCACCTCCCAGGAAAGCCAGAAGAAGCCGTGCAGCCCTTTTAAAGTGTGCGCAGCTTCTGCCGGTTTTGTGAAAGGTGAGGGAATCCCCCCACCTCCCAGAAAAGCCAGGAAAGCCCTGCGCAGCATCTCCCGGCAAGGAGAGGCTACAAGGGGCTATGGATTCTTTAGCCCCACGCAGCCTCTCCCGGGATCCATCCCGCCCCCTGCCTTGGCTTGCTCCATAGCTGCGCGCAACCCCTCCGGCAAGGAGAGGCTGCACGGGGCTAAAGGGGAAGCCAAAACAGCAAGCGGGATCCATCCCGCCCCCTGCCTTGGCTTGTGCCATAGCCGCGTTCAACCCCTCTGGCAGGGAGAGGTTGTGCACAGCCTGTACGCTGCTCTTTGGGGCTGGGGGGGAAATATTTTTTTTATTGATTTCCCCCCCTAAAAAGTGGGTGCGCCCTATGGTCCGGTGCGCCCTATGGTGCAAAAAATACAGTATGTTTTTCTCCTCTTCTCCACTTTCCCTATATTTCCCCCTCTCTCTCCTTCTGCCTTTTCCCTAAACCTCTAGGGCAACCCACCTTAAGTGGAAGCACTACACAGTGGGCTTTTGCAGAGCAATGATTTAGATCCTATGGCAAAGGTACGTCCATGAACGGAAGGGCTGCAGTTTAGTGGCGGAATATGTGCTTTGTGTGCAGGGGGTTGCAAGTTTAATCCCTGGCATCTCCAGTTGAAAGGGTCAGGGAGCAGGCAGAGAATAAAACTTGCATCAGAGCTGCAGTGCTGCCAATTAATGTGGACCAAATTGGACTCAATGGATAAATAGTCCAACCCAGTGCTTTTTGGGGGTGGATATAAAAATGTGCTGCAGGTGCCAGCACAAAATGGCTGCCAGCAAACAAAAATGCAGTGGTACCTCGGGTTACAGATGCTTCGGGTTACAGACACTTCAGGTTACAGACTCCGCTAAACCAGAAATAGTACCTCGGGTTAAGAACTTTGCTTCAGGATGAGAACAGAAATCGTGCAGTGGCGGCGCGGCAGCAGCAGGAGGCCCCATTAGCTAAAGTGGTGCTTCAGGTTAAGAACGGTTTCAGGTTAAGAATGGACCTCCGGAACGAATTAAGTTCTTAACCCGAGGTACCACTGTAGATGGCGGTACTTTGCTGTTTTTGGCTATTTTCAAAGCTCAAACAACAACAACAACTTTGCCCCCCCCCCAAAAAAAGCACAATAAAATGGCAACTATGGGGTTGCGGCGCTCATCTCACTTTCAGGCAGAGGGAGCTGGCGTTTGTCCACAGACAGCTTTCCAGGTCATGTGGCCAGCATGACTAAACCACTTCTGGCACAATGGGACACCATGACAGAAACCAGAGCACACAGAAACACCATTTACCTTCCCACCTCAGCAGTACCTTTTATCTACTTGAGCTGGTGTGCTTTCGAACTGCTAGGTTGGCAGGAGCTGGGACAGAGCAATGGGAGCTCACCCTGTCATGGGGATTTGAACCACCAAGCTTCTGCTTGGCAAGCCGAAGAGGCTCAGTGGTTTAGACAACAGTGCCACCCTCATCCCATTGGCAACTCTATTATGGACACAAAGCACCTGTGCTATATATAGTCTAGGTAAGCGTAAAGGTAAAGGTAAAGGTAAAGGTAAAGGTAACCTAACCCCTGACTGTTAGGTCCAGTCATGGACAACTCTGGGGTTGCAGCGCTCATCTCACTTTTGTGGCCGAGGGAGCTGGCATACAGCTTCCGGGTCATGTAGCCAGCATGACTAAGCCACTTCTGGCGAACCAGAGCAGCGCACGGAAATGCCGTTTACCTTCCCACTGGAGAGGTACCTATTTATCTACTTGCACTTTTTGGTGTGCTTTCAAACTGCTAGGTTGGCAGGAGCTGGGAACAAGGAACAGGAGCTCACCCTGTCGCAGGGATTCAAACCGCTAACCTTTTGATTGGCAAGCCCTAGGCACTGTGGTTTAGACCACAGCGCCATCCCTGTCCCATCTAGATAAGCACTCTCAAACCTAGTGCTCTCCAGATATTTTGATACTACAACTCCCATCAACTCCAGCCATCATGGAGAGGTCCAGGTTGTTGAAGGCTGGCCTGGATAAAGCTACACAGGCAAGCCCTGGAAAATCCATCCTTTAAAACTTTATTCAGATCTGTGCAGCACTCATTGGAAAGAAAGAAATATTTATTTCAATGTGTCTTCCCAGTGGATCATGCCTGGCATTCCTACTTAGTAGGGTTGTGCTGAAACTACTCATTTTTTAAAAAATGCAAACATTCTTGGCAGTGCCAAAAAATGGCCTCTCCTTTTCAATAATTTATCAGCACTCTTTGAAAAATGTTCACATCCAGTATAATGCCATTATTATTATTATTATTATTACATGTTTACTAAGAAATTAGTCTCACTATGTTCAGCAGGGCTTTTTCCCAGGTAAATCATGGGCATATTTGATAGCAGCCATATTTGTTTCAATGACTATCATATGCTTTCTGTGATATTCTCACAGAGTCATACCTGACTGGCTATGAGGCATTATTACATCATCCTGTTCCCTGGGCAGTGATTGGTGGGATGATTCAAGTGGCTAATCTGGGGGAGAAGGAAGTAGCAACAGCCAATGGAAAAAATAGTGCTAAATGAGATAAAAGGTGAATATTCACTGGACATGTTTTAGGGAGAACCGTCCATCTCACCATCATATATCTAGTTTTGATCTAAAAAACACACCAAAAAAACACTAAAGTAGGAAATAGTTGGTTCAATTTGTTAGTGTTAGCATTTGTTAGTTGATAATAAATACAGAATTAGCCACTTCCATTTTCAAAGTGAAAAGAGCAAGATAAAAGTGAAAGACAATGAGAAGGCTTTCTGGGGGATTACAGAGAGTGATCTTAAGACACTGTATACACAACCAAGAAAAACAGAGAGAATCCTACCTCTTATACTCCTTGGACCTCCCTTCCTTTTCTTCAGCTCTAATCTGATTTTTGCCAGATCCTTTTGATCTCCCAGAGGCAAGCAAGCAAGGTCCACCACTACAGATGGAGTAAATATGGAGATTAGCCTCTTCTCGTACTGCATTAGCTCCTAATACCTGATTAAGTCCCCCGAATCAGGCAATTGTCTCAGCTTTGGCTATCAGAGAGGCAGAGCACAGAAGGGGGCAGGATGAAGGCCGATTTTGTAATGGATCCTTATTTTATCCCAGTGCTCTAAGAAGATTAGGCCTGGGGGTGTCACATTAGCCATGATCTCTGGGCCTCTGGTTGTCTCTTGCAGTTTTCAAACGCCTCGGCTTCAGCCTTAGAACAAACAGCCCGCTTGGACTCTGCGGCCCCATGTTGTGGCATGAATAATTGCACACAGCAAAGTGTCTCTGAAGCTCACCAAACACTACGCAAATTCACCAGTTTCTGCCGTTGACAAAAAGAGTGACTTGCGGCAAAAAAACACCCAAATCTTTGTGCAATTTAGGATGAAATTGCATTTGTCCATAGCACTGGACTTGGAACTGTGCACAGATTACACTACCACTACTAACAACTTGTATTGTTCTTGTTATTGTTATGCCTGTTTGCACCCCCGCTTTCTTACTCATATTGTGAGCTACCTTAGGTTCAGAATAAATGGCCAGCCTTGGCCACCTGATAAACTTTTTCTTTAATGCTTTATTAATATTAAAACAAAGAAACATACAGAAGAATTGTCCATAAAGGCAAAAAAGAAAAAAGAAAACTTATTACAATACATCACGATACATTCTTCCTCTTAAGTTTCTATAGACTTCCCATCAACTTTCCTATCTACCACTTGTTCTGTCTAACGCACTGTATATTTCTGTTTTCTTTTGTTAAATTTCATCAAAATTATGAAATCTCCTAATAATCCAGCATACCGCAAAAGTCATTCAAAGGCTGCCACAGATGTCATGTTATGACAATAATCCTTTAAATATTTTTGATACATATCCCATTTCTTAATAAACCTTTGATTGGTGTGACCTCTCAGTTTTTCTGTTAATTTTGCCATCTCTGCGTTTTCCAACATTTTATTTTGCCACTCCAGCTTTGTCGGTGTTTTCTCTCCTTTAATTCATAGCTATTAATACTCTTGCCACTACAGCCACCTGATAAACTTCATGGGTAAGGAAAGATTAGGACCCAGATCTTCTTAGTGGATCCACTGCACTACACTGGCCCCTAACAAAAAAAAGTCCTAGTCTTCAATGAAACACTGGGAAAAGTTGCACAGTCCCTGTGATTTTTTTTTAATCCCCCTGCCCTGTCACTGCCCAGAACATAGGTAAAGGTAAAGGGACCCCTGACCATTAGGTCCAGTCGTGACCGACTCTGGGGTCACTCATCTCGCTTTATTGGCCGAGGGAGCCGGCGTACGGCTTCCAGGTCATGTGGCCAGCATGAACATGCTGAGAAGTTATTTGTGCACAATTCTGGTCAACCTGGGACAACTTACCAAAGTCCAGCTTTCACAGTTCCAGGCACTAAACCATCAGTGCCCAGAAATCCCCAGGACCGAACATGCGACCAGTATAAGTGATAGCACTCCATACTGAATGTAAGATAAACCATACCAAATCAGCAGTTTCCTTATAAACCTGATCTTTTTACTCACCAAATATTCTTTCAGTTTTCACAAAATATTTACCAGATATTTAGTATTGTTATTTGCCATCCAAGGATACTTGCCCACCCAATGAAGTTTTATTTTAGCATTTAATATCTAGTGTTTGGGTGAGCAATGTAATTAATAGGTGGAAATCTGCCATGGGGAGTGACTGGGTGAACTGGCATCAAAACCGCCTATAAAATACAGTGGTACCCCTGGTTACGAGCTTAATTCGCTCTGGAGGTCCGTCCTTAACCTGAAACCGTTCTTAACCTGAGGTACCACTTAAGCTAATGGGGCCTCCCGCTGCCGCTGCATGATTTCCGTTCTCATCCTGGGACAAAGTTCTTAACCCGAGGTACTACTTCCTGGTTAGCAGAGTCTGTAACCCAAAGTGTTTGTAACCTGAGGTACCACTGTACAATGCTTCAACTGGACTCCTGTTATAGGAAAAAGGATAAAACTGGTGCACAATTATGTGCCCTTAATATAATATAAACCTAGCTATGATGCTTTGCCAGATTTCTTATAATCTGCATACTCATATGTGAATATTTGATCTATTTCTGTTGCTGGTTGGGCAGATGTACCTCTGCCTAACTATCACATCAATCTTTGTGATACTGACATTACAAGTCATTACTTAATTATTTCCAGAACCTGATTGTTCCCCAATGCAGTATGAAATGTTTCGTTATCACATTATAAAGGTAGGGCTGTGTGAGAGAACGAGAGCGTGCGCGATCAAATGTCACCGCTTTTCAGTAACCTAATCCAGTCATTTCTAAAGCTTTCAAAATTAAAAACCCATCATAATACCAATTCATATCTAACTGATCTCCAAGGACCAATTTCTGCACGGAGCGTCTTGCCAAGAGGCTGAGTACGCCAGTCTAAGGAATTGGCTTGAGCAGTGTGCTATGTGCATCGGTGTAGCAGAAGGCAACATCTTCTTGCTTGCCTACATCCCAAGAAGCTCTCCCATTCCTTCCCATTGGCTGTGGCTTTGTGTTGGCCCCTGTGCCTACTATGAGGCAAGGGGGCTGAAGCAGCCCCTTTCACAAATTGAAGCCTGCATTTGTGTTATAATTCATCCCTTGTGTAACTCTTGCTCTCGCTGGCGTCCCCTTCTCTCAGTAGATTCCCCACTGAGATTCTGAGCTCTTTGGGACAGAAACTTACATTTTATTCCGCTTATATTCCTCTAAAAAAAACCCCATGTACATTGAAGACACGCTGATGCCACCCCCATGTCACTGATTAATGCTATCAAGGAGCAAACAACATTCATTTTTGGACTACTTTGCAAAATAAGCAATGGATTTAAAAATTAACTGTTTGGTCCTAGAGAAACAAAAAAAGAAAGATCTTTGAATATGCTTCAAAGTAATGTGGCGTAAGCTAGTCAAGCAAGCTAGCGTAGGGAAGGGAAAGAAAGAAAACGAAGAGATAAGATGAATATAAAGATTTTCATTTGTATTTTTACATTGATTGATTATAATCAACAAAGCAATCTCATCAGAGCAAAGTCTGTTTTAATTCTTACTGTCAACTGGCATTTGTTTAGTGGGTTTCCCCTAGAATACATATAATGGCAAAGCAGAAATCTATTTTTCTTCTATAAAAGCCAAGGTGCTTGAATGAATTAATAAGTACTGATAAAACGAAAGCAAACAAACCATCCTCAGCCGACACCCTTTAAGAAATGGGTGTGCTTTGTTTTAAAATAATAAGATATTCTCAGACAGGTGGGGGGCGGGGGACAAATCTCCAAATCATTGATTGAGGCAGAGTGGAATGTTGTCTAGTGCACATCACTTCCTACAGGATTTAGAACAAGTGTGCACTAAAGCATAAACAAACAATGTAAAAAAAGAAGAAAGCCAAAACAAATAGCAATATCCATCTGTAGTGCAGATAATCTGGTGCCCAAATTCAGCAGACATCTGCATAGTTATAACCTTCTAAATTGGAAACCGTGAGTTGTAACTGAGTACATCATGCTCCGAGGATACTCACTGAAATTAGTGAAGTTAGTCTTAAGTCGATTGATCTCAATGGATCTACTCTGAATATAATTTAGTAAGAAACAACCCTGTGTGTATAAAAGGGTGCCACATCATCTATTTCTGATATGGGATCTCTGTATCCAGAGGTGCAGGGCTACATGTACTGTTCATGGCACAGGGATGGGCCAAAATGAAATATGTAGGACTGCATCTAGACTTCCTTCTCTCTTCCTCTCCCATCAGAAGGGAAACTTGAATTCACATCTCTCAGTGCACCACGAAACGTAAACAAAAGTACTGTAGTAACTATACATTGCAAGTGATCTGTTGTCTCCCATCAAGCTCTTCCCAGTTGTTATCTGGACACTATGACATGATCCTTGTGGAAGTGGATTCTCTAAAGTGTGGACTCTTTCCATCGTTCCTTCAACAAACATTATTCCAATTTTGGGATCATAAAGGATTCAGCAGGATGAAATCATTTTGCCAAAAATTCAACCCTGCTGGATCTTTTGATGGAACTGTGTGGTATTGAAATGAACAGGACTATCCTAAAAGATAAGTAGTTTGAAGGTTAATAATTGACCTATAGTATTCTGTGACCTAAATACAGGGAACTGGGGATAAGGGATGAGGATAATGCTTTCTTTTGGATTACTGTGAATGCATATGGGGTATGTGTGTGTATATCTACATATACACATGCACATCTTCATGTATTTTATGTACTAACATTGCCTTGACTTAAATGTTATTTGCACATAAATTAACAAAACAGAGTGAGCAGGACTGACATTATGTTAATAGATCAATATTAGTTATACCAGGGAAGAAATAGCAAAGTTTGAGAGTTGTACAAATGCACAGTAAATCTTTCTTAACACCATTATTATTTGTAAATTGCTTAAATGGATATTAGAATTTAGCAGCTGCCAAGTTAAAGATTAATATTTCCAATAAAACCCTGGTTCTACAAGAGATATTAGAGTATCTTCCACTGGTCCCCCCCCTTCTTTTCTTCATGTGAGAAATAGAACATACATTACTCAACGGAGCAACTAAAACTTGTTTAAAGGAGAGATAAGGTAATTTCAGGGAATAATCTTGTTCACATTTTGACAGCTGCTGCAATTATTTGTCCTGCTATCATCACACTGACATTTTTATGAACTATTCTGTCCAAATTTGTTTTAATGTATGATTTAGTTCATTTGTTCAATGGAGTTGTTTAGAAGATAAAGAGAGAGCGCGAAAGAGAAATTCCTATGCAGAAGCAGACTAATACTAATGGGTATTGAAGTGCCATTAGGCAAAACTGCTCCCATAAGCAGTCCTTGATCTGTGTGAATATTGATTCTTTTAATTAAAAGAGATCACCGGGGGGGGGGGAGTCTAGGGTGTAAAAAATACTTGACAAGGCACCTTATGTAGATCTTTATGGACTGTCAATGAGCAAACGGTTTGAGATGTCAATGATTTCGGGCTGGAGCAATTCCAAATACGTTTCATTTATGGAGTCTTCAGATTTTGAATGTGAAATGTTGCTCTGTTTTTCTTTCCCATTAAATCTGCGTGTGAAATTCAACAAGTTGAGTCGTTTTAGCTGTTGCCCTGTGCACATTTGCTTCAGAGGAAGCCTTTCTGGGTACCTAAATGGGATCTCTGGTTTCAGTATCACTCCTTCTAATGGTAAAGGTTAAGGGTAAAGGGACCCATGACTGTTAGGTCCAGTCGTGGCCGACTCTGGGGTTGCGGTGCTCATCTTGCTTTATTGGCCGAGGGAGCCGGCATACAGTTTTCGGGTCATGTGGTCAGCATGACTAAGCCACTTCTGGCAAACCAGAGCAGTGCACAGAAACACCATTTACCTTCCCACCAGAGCGGTACCTATTTATCTACTTGCACTTTGATGTGCTTTTGAACTGCTAGGTTGGCAGGAGCAGGGACCAAGCAACGGGAGCTCACCCCGTCGCGGGGAATCGAACCGCCAACCTTATGATCGGCAAGTCCTAGGCTCTGCGGTTTAACCCACAGCGCCACCCACATCCCCAAATTCGGTACCCAAATGGTACCAAAAATAGGGGCCGGTGGAAAACAAGAGGGAGATGATGGTATCACCCCAATGAGGACTGAGCGTCCTCATTGCCTACAGAAGCCATGGACTGCTGAGCGTTAACTGGAAAAGGAAAATGGAAGGGATAGGACGAATTGGCTTGCATGACCCCCAAAGAGCTGGTAGTATTTTTGAAGAAGGTGTGGCTGTCTGGACCATTTCTGTTTAGGGACTTGGGGATATACTACAACTTTTATATACTGCCACATTTCCCACCGTTCTTGTTGATTTTCCTTGCCCTGATCCATTAGAGCTGATCCATTATATGTCCTGAATTCTTTCTCTGGGTAAACATACATAGAATTGGGATGTTTGGTTTGTTGGCATTTCTTGATTATTTTGGCAGACATCAAATATGAGCTTGTAAGCTGTCAGCTGTCAAACAGTATTATATACTAACTTCTATTGAATATCATCACTCCAATACGGCCAGGTACTGAATACAGTTGCACACCAATAATCAAATATGACATAAATGTCAGTTATCAAATATTGCCAAGTATCCCTTGTCATATCTCAAATATTGGAATAAAAGATGATAGGATATCAAACATCCTGTCAGATACTATGTGTCATTGCATGTCAGCTATACAGTGCTGCCACCCTCTAAAACCTTTGCTTGTTAGCTGTTAAATTCTGTCAAATACTGTTACATGTCAATTATCAATTAAACATGTCATATATTGAAATAAAATTTGGTGAGATGTCAAGTGCATATATCGAATATTCAGTGTATATTAAAGTAATATTCATCACCAGAATTTTAGAGAGAGTTTTAAGGATAAATTTGGGGAGCAAATGAATTTCAGCTTTAATTTGGGCTTGTGGGTCGTTTTGTGGTGGGGAGGGGTAATGCCTGAGATTGTAGAATTAAATGCTTAGTGGATGTTATGGCTCCAGCTTTAACAATAAAGCACGGTGATGACTTTTCATGTAAAGGATAATGTTCAAAGCTGACAGTTTAATGCTAAAAAGCAATTTACACTCTTGAATCTGTTTAACTTTTGCCATAAAAGGAAAGATACAACATGATGCATGATTTTCTCTCTCTTTCTTAAGAAACATGGTTGTCTTTCCACGGAAAATTTTCTGGTTTTATGGTTTTTTAAAGTCAATTAGTAACCATCAATAGATCCCAATAGCACATTCAATATTAGGGAAACTTGGCAGGTTCAGCTTTGTGTGCTAAATACAAACAAATTAGCCACCCTAAATTAGATCACTCACCGAAGCATCAAAAAAGTTTCCAAGGGCACAAATTGAAAATTCCCCAATACAAATTGCCCAGTGCAAGTGTCCTAATGCAAACACCAGTAAGTGTGTTTTCTTGTATTCCCGCCCCCATGATCCCCCACCCTGAAAACCCACATCACTGGTCAGTTCCTATATAGATCACTCCCGTTTATCTTATTCTGAATGTCCATTTATAAAAGGTGAGTAGGCACTCCTGACACTCTACTACAACCACTAAGCAGCACTGCTGCCACGCTATCTGCTACTGCTCTGAATTCTACTTAGGAGTGCATTCTGTGAAGGTTCAGCAACATAACTGGGTCACTTCAGACTGCTCCCTGCCAAGGACTCTGTGGAATCTAAGGGAGTTCTGCGACAGGTTATGAGATACATGAGCATTCTAGCATGTATTGTGCAACGTTCCGGGGTTCCTGTGGTTTTAATAGCATGATGCTGTTATTGCATCACCCCAGGACAAGCACAGCGTGGTCTAAAATGAGAAACTGAGAGAAGATGAAATTGGCATCATTGTCCATCCTGGTGTAGTGGTTAAGAGCAGTGGACTCATAATCTGGTGAACCGGGTTCGATTCCCTGCTCCTCCACATGCAGCTGCTGGGTGACCTTGGGCCAGTCACACTTCTCTGAAGTCTCTCAGCCCCACTTACGTCACAGAGTGTTTGTTGTGGGGCAGGAAGGGAAAGGAGATTGTTAGCTGCCTTGAGACTCCTCAGGGTAGTGATAAAGAGGGATATCAAATCCAAACTCCTCCTCCTCCTCTTCTTCTTCTTCTTCTGGTTGTGGGGCTTGTCAGTTGTTGTTTCAGGGTTAGAGCCTATATAGGGTGAGGAAGGTACTGCCAGGAGTACAAAATATTTAAGCATTTGGGGTTGTGAAGGATATAGCTGCTCCACCACTAATTGTACATAATTTTCCTTTCGATGGCATAACTGCTCTGGAGCCAGTTCCTAGTACCAGGATGTCCTCCGTCAAGAAAAGAGAATACAAGGCTAGAAATTTGGGGAGCGTTCAGTTCCCCTTACCCACACAGGCTTTTGTTTAGAGAGCAGACCAGTCCGCCACCCACTTTATAAATTAGGCAGATAAATGTGGGTGCTTCAGTCAATTTCAGACCATACCACTTTTGCATAAGTTCATCCGTAGATCCATTCCATACATGTATCTTTTTTATTTAAAAACCCATATGAAACTTGCATTTGAATATGAATTTGTGAATGCATTTTCTCTCAAAACTCCTATTTTAAAAGGCATTTCATCTATTAAAAATGTGTATTTTTATACTTGTTTTTAATCTAAGAACCACATTGCAGCACTTGAGAAAATGTAAGCGCCAAAGGATGACTGTTCTAATCCACACATTAGTCCAGGTGGTGGTGAGGTGAGCTTGTATCAGAATTGCCAAAGAACAAATTCCTCAGTCATCATCAGAATAAGCAACTATGGCTACCCCCTGAAAGCATGTGACTTGCCAGAATGCACCCACTGAGCTTTACAGCTAATTAAAGATTTGCATTGAGGATCCTCCAGTCTGCTGCCAAAAAATGAGAAAAAAAAATAGGGCTCATGGAAGTGAAAAGTGAGGCCAACTGTATTCAGTGGGGTTTACTTCCAAGTAAGTATTTAACTTTACTTCAAGATATCTACTTAAAAGAAGGCTGTGATGCAATGGCATCCAGTGAAGTCAATGGTCATTTGGCTACTGAGTAAGAGAGAATATAAATTTCATCTATTGTTTCCACAATGCTATTCAGGCTTTGTCCTCCAGGCTTGGGAGATCAGTTTCAAAGATCAAGCCCTAATCTCCAGTAGGGCACTGCACTGCATTGCTTGATTACACCAAGGAATCACTTTCCTACTTAACTTATCACAGCTTTGGTAAGCCCCATTGTTTGGGAAATCCAGTACTTTTGAAGCCTCGACTTAGGTGGCAAGCGATCAGCTAATATTTGTTGGTGTTTGGGAAACGCTGGGGATACAGCTCAGTAGAGAAGCAGCGTCGGGACATTAGCATATTGATTAACGAGCCCGAAATGAAAAGCATGGAAAGAATGTGAAAGGAGCCAATTGGATAGGTGAGAGCAAACACAAGGCGCTGCCACCCCATGGGGGGAAGAAAGCATCCCATAGGAATTTTTTATTTCCAAATCAGTGTATGAGTGGCAGGGAAATCCTTCCCGGTTCTATCCCTCCATTCATAATTATAACGTATAAAAAGGTGTGTGGAGCAAGCACGTCCGTGTTCGGCCTTTAGGCAGCATTAAAAACCAAAACCCCCAAAAATGGCTTCAATTGCAATATGTATAATAATAATAAATAATAAATAATAAATTTTTATTTATATCCCGCCCTCCCCAGCTGAAGCCGGGCTCAGGGCGGCTAACAACAATAAAATAATACAACATTCTAAAATCATTTCATTATAAAATTACTTCAAATCAAATTGATGGCAACCACTGGGCTAGAGTTCAGTGAAGATTGCCAAAGGAGGAAGTCAGGCTATGCCCTGGCCAAAGGCCTGGTGGAACAGCTCTGTCTTGCAAGCCCTGCGGAAAGATGTCAAGTCCCGCAGGGCCCTAGTCTCTTGTGACAGAGCATTCCACCAGATCAGAGTCACAGCCGAAAAAGCCCTGGCTCTAGTTGAGGCCAGCCTAACCTCTCTGTGGCCCGGGACCTCCAAGGTGTTTTTGTTTGAAGACCGTAAGGTCCTCCGTGGGACATACCAGGAGAGGCAGTCTCATAGGGACGAGGGTCCTAGGCTGTATAGGGCTTTAAAGGTTAAAACCAGCACCTTAAACCTGATCCTGTACCCCACCAGGTGTCAGTGCAGCTGCTATAGCACTGGGTGAATGTGATCTCACAGCGAGGACCCCGTAAGGAGTCTCGCTGCGGCATTCTGCACCCGCTGGAGTTTCTGGGTCAGTCTCAAGGGCAGCCCCACGTAGAGTGAGTTACAATAATCCAGTCTGGAGGTGACCATTGCGTGGATCACAGTGGCTAGGCCAGGGCGAGAGGTAAGGAGCCAACTGCTTAGCTTGGTGGAGATGAAAAAATGCCGCCTTTGTTATAGCTGCAATCTGCGCCTCCATGGAAAGGGAGGTGTCGAAGATTACACCCAAACTCTTAACGGACGGTATAATATTTCAATAGGCAGTAATCGTGACCTATGTCATACAGCCAAACTATTCAAAACCAATACAATACGGTGAGAATAACGAACATATATTTACAGTAGTTTGCTCCCCTAAACTACTTGTTTTAGTCTGTGTGTGGTGGAATACATAGGAACATATTCAGCCTTATACTAGATCAGATTCTGCTCCAATATTATCTACTACTATGATCAGTGGTGGCTTTCCAAGGTATCAGGGAGGAATCTTTCCCAGAAACCATTACTTGAGATTGGAGACACCAGGGACTGAAATTGAGGCTGCCTTCAGGTAAGCAGAGGATACCAGAGGGGGCGCTACCACCCCCTGGAGAGCGATGGTATTGCCTAGGGGGGTGCTATGGGGCAAGGGGGCAGCAGGGAGCTGCTGCAGATGTAAATGACTGCCAGACTTTGAAAAGCTGGCCATGCTTGTTCAAGTCCGTAGGTTTTGTTGAATTAATTGAACTAAATAGTTTTAACTGGATTTTGTTTACATGTAACTATTATTATTATTAGAGGGACGCAGGTGGCGCTGCGGTCTAAACCACAAAGCCTAGTGCTTGCCGATCAGAAGGTTGGTGGTTCAAATCCCCGTGACGGGGTGAGCTCCCGTTGCTCGGTCCCTGCTCCTGCCAACCTAGCAGTTTGAAAGCATGTCAAAGTGCAAGTAGATAAATAGGTACCGCTCCAGCGGGAAGGTAAACAGCATTTCCGTGCACTGCTCTGGTTTGCCAGAAGCGACCTAGTCATGCTGGCCACATGACCCGGAAGCTGTACGCCAGCTCCCTCGGCCAATAAAGCGAGATGAGCGCCGCAACCCCAGCGTCGGTCATGACTAGACCTAATGGTCAGGGGTCCCTTTACCTTTACCTATGACTTCTTTAATTTGAATGAATGAATGAATGAATGAATGAATGTTTGAAAAAGGTAAACAATTTTTTTGTGCTTATCATGTTCCTCTGTGGGTTGTGAAAACTGCTGCTCTGAACAGTTCTTTTTCAAGGATAGGGGGCAATGTTTCTGGAACCAAGCAGGGGGCAGCCCAAAAAGATTTGGGAACCGCTGAGGCAAAGCATGTCCTTTTATCACTGGGTATGACTTCTTTGGGGTCACGGGTGGCGCTGTGGGTTAAACCACAGCGCCTAGGACTTGCCGATCAGAAGGTCGGCGGTTCGAATCCCCGCGACAGGGTGAGCTCCCGTTGCTTGGTCCCAGCTCCTGCCAACCTAGCAGATCGAAAGCACCTCAAAGTGCAAGTAGATAAATATATACCGCTCCGGCGGGAAGGTAGACGGCGTTTCTGTGCGCTGCTCTGGTTCGCCAGAAGCAGCTTAGTCCTGCTGGCCACATGACCCAGAAGCTGTACGCCGGCTCCCTCGGCCAATAAAGCGAGATGAGCGCCGCAACCCCAGAGTCGGTCATGACTGGACCTAATGGTCAGGGGTCCCTTTACCTTTACCTATGACTTCTTTAATTTGAATGAATGAATGAATGAAATTTGTGTACTGCCCTTCATCTGAAGATCTCAGGATGGTTAACAGCATAAAATACAGAATATAACCACAAACTACATAACAAAAACAAGAACAAAACAAAACAAAACAAAACAATAACCCTTCCCCTCCTACACATTTAAAAGGACATGAATTGATAATCAGCCAATGGCCTGGTTTTACCTGCTACCTAAATATGTATAATGAAGGCACCAAATTAACCTTCCTGGGGACAGCGTTCCACAAATGAGGAGCCACCGCAGAAGAGGTCTGTTCTCGTGTTGCCACCCTCTGGTAGAGGAGGCACCCAAGGAAGGGCTTCAGGTGATGATCTCAGGTCTGAGTAGGTTCATTTGGGAAGGGGCGGTCCTTGAGATATTGCGGCCCTGAGCCATTCAAGGCTTTATAGGTCAAAATTAGCACTTTGAGTTGGGCCTAGAAACTGATTGCAGAACAACTCCCTGTCTCCCTGTTTCCCAGAGACAGTCCCCTTACAGAAGCCATTCAGGTTTCTGATATGTCCCGCTTTTCCTCAGGATGTCCCTATTTTCATCAGAGAAATGTTGGAGGGTATGGAGTTATGTGACCTCCCCAAGCCAAGGAGATAAGTAACTATACAACCTTTGGAAGACATCTGAAGGAAGCCATGTATAGGGAAGTTTTAAATGTTTTATTATGTTTTTATATACAGTGGTATCTCAAGTTACATACGCTTCAGGTTACAGACTCCGCTAACCCAGAAATAGTGCTTCAGATTAAGAACTTTGCTTCAGGATGAGAACAGAAATTGTGCTCCAGCGGCATGGCAGCAGCGGGAGGCCCCATTAGCTAAAGTGGTGCTTCAGGTTAACAACAGTTTCAGGTTAAGAACGGACCTCTGGAACAAATTAAGTACTTAACCCGAGGTACCACTGTATGTTGGAAGCCGTCCACAGTTGCTGGGCAACCCAGTCAGATGGGCAGGGAATAAATAATAAAATCATTATTATTATGGAATAGGACATCCTTATTGTCATCAGAGAAATATTAGAGGGTATGCTCTTCAGCATTCTCCAAAAGCTGTATAATGAGGTTTCCAGACGTACCTCTGTGGGGAAGCTGTTCTTTGCCTGCACAAGGGCATCATCACTTTGAATACACCTTGTGGAGGAACACTTCACAAAGAGCGGGGACAGATTATGGCTGGAATCCCAAACGTACCCAAAATGGAAGAAAGTCCCCATTTATGTTGATGGGACTCGTTTCTGAGAAATGTGTTTGGGCTGTAGGCATTTGAGTCTCTGAAGGCTACACTGCAAACACCAATAATTATGACAAAGACAATCCTTCGCCGTAATGAGCTCTCATTACTATCCTGACTGGAACCCATCACAGAAGGAGAGGGAAAGAAAACAGAGCTGCTCTTTGAATCCAGGTGTACCCTTCAGGGCAGGATTGAAACATGATGGCAAAGACATGGAGGGGGGATAAGGCAGAGGGGGCTGGAAGAGCTTTCCCTGATGTTTGCTTGGGGTATGCTTAGGTATGTCATTCCAGTATTACTTAAGCGTGTTAGGTATATATCAAATATTAGCAGCAAGGGAGGAGAGAAGCCTTGACAGTGTCCTTTTAAGTTTCTCCAGGAAAAAAAGAAAACCACCTTCAAGAACTGCAAACCTGTCAAGGAATGGCTGACTGACTGCCTAAAAAGTTTTATGCACTGTCCATTTGCCGTTGCTAATCTCACCCTAGGCTGGATTAATTAAACGTATCTCAAAGAGAAGGGATCTAACTAGGGGAATCGAATGGCAGAAGTGTCTGTGTTTAAGCCTGAGCGCCAAGTGGGTGCAAGCAAATGATAAAAAACGCAAAGTTGCTGTGAGGAAGAGAAACTCAGGTTCCGCCTCCTCTGTAATGTGAAGTGATGGAGACTTCTCTAAGGTGGCCACGTGTCCTACTTTATAGAGAACAGTTCTCTGCTTGAAGGTGTTCACTATTGGAGGGCTGGCAGCATCTTAAAAAGCAGAGACATCACCTTGCCAACAAAGGTCCTCATCAAACCTAAATCCGACCCTGGCCGCTGCCATACACAGTGCTGAGCTAGATAGAACAAGAGTCTGTCTCTTTGGAAAGAAGCTTCCTATATTCCTAAGTACCTTATTCACCGTTGGTAAAGGTAAAGGACACCTGGACGGTTAAGTCCAGTCAAAGGCAACTATGGGGTTGCAGAGCTCATCTCGCTTTCAGGCCGAGGGAGCCAGCGTTTGTCCACAGACAGCTTTCCGGGTCATGTGGTCAGCATGACTAAATCGCTTCTGGTACAACGGAACACCATGACGGAAATCAGAGCACATGGAAACGCCATTTACCTTCCCACCACCTATTTATTTTATTTACTCATGCTGGCGTACTTCTGAACTGCTAGGTTGGCAGGAGCTGGGACAGAGCAATGGGAGCTCACTCCGTCGCAGGGATTCGAACCGCCGACCTTCTGATTGGCAAGCCCAAGAGAGGTTTAGACCACAGCGCCATTCAACTAGTCAGTACTCTGTCAACTCTGTGTGCTCTTTCACGTCACTTGCTACCTGAATCTTTTTAGCACAGATCCTGCACATTGATTCTGGGACCTTTTGCATCATGCCCCATTGTTCTATAAAGACTAAGCTCTCTAAGGAAATGAGCCCTGGTCTGATTCTCTTTTCCTCCTGTTTGCTTTTCTTCCCTACCCCTTTATTTTTTTATCCCTCTGTGGAATTTAGACATCTCCTGCAAGGTTGCTTCCTTCCCTCTACTTGGTTAAGATTGCCTCCGGTTCCCCTGAGCATTGCTCAAGCAAAAGGCTCTAAATAAATGTGAACACAAGAAAGCCTGTCCTTACAGGCGATCTTTCTGCATATGGTGTTATCATGCATGTATTCCATTGCTGGACAAATTAGTTCTCCCAGACAAATTAATACCCCCAAACATCATAAAGCTTTATGACTAGTTCATTGTTTAGTTAATTCTGTCACTTGCTAGCCATACGGTGCATTTTAAAAGGGAGAAAAAAAACACCCTTATACAAACTGTCATCTTTCTGAAGCATGGGAAATTATACAACCCTAATTTCAGCACATTACTTGGCAATTACACTAAGTAATAATAATAATCTTACGAACCAAAGGATTATCAAAAGCTATAACAGCCCCATATGCTCACCTGAGTGCATGTTAGGTAAAGGTAAAGGTACCCCTGCCCGTACGGGCCAGTCTTGACAGACTCTGGGGTTGGTGCGCCCATCTCACTCAAGAGGCCGGGGGCCAGCGCTGTCCGGAGACACTTCCGGGTCACGTGGCCAGCGTGACAAAGCTGCATCTGGCGAGCCAGCGCAGCACATGGAAACGCCGTTTACCTTCCTGCCAGTAAGCGGTCCCTATTTATCTACTTGCACCCGGAGGTGCTTTCGAACTGCTAGGTTGGCAGGCGCTGGGACTGAGCAGCGGGAGCGCACCCCGCCGCGGGGATTCGAACCGCCGACCTTTCGATCGGCAAGCCCTAGGCGCTGAGGCTTTTACCCACAGCGCCACCCGCGTCCCTTAGAGTGCATGTTAGAACTTAGCAAAAAATTGTGGTAGGGTCAGATATTGCCCTTGCATTAAGCGCAGGCTATGGCCTCAAGCAGCCAATACTGGGTTGTCAGGGTTTCTGGGAGAAGTGAGGAGATGGCAGAGGAGACGGAAAGCGAGTGGGAGGAGGGAGAGAGAGACGAGGAAGAAGATGACGGAATTCGAAGGGAATCTATGAGCCTAAGCAGTGAGTCAGAGGATTCCCAAAAGGGAGCTAGCATGATCAGGCGAAAAGCAGGAGAAGAGAGAAGCTGTGAAAAGTCAGGAAAGGAGGGGAGAAAGCCCAGTGAAGCACAGACGCTGTCAGAGGGGTCTCAGCCGGAACGGAGTAAAGGGGGTGGAGTTGTCAGCCTCTCGGAGGGAGGAGGAACAGGAGAAAACAGAGAGAGGGGGTTGGAGCAAGGTGTTCAGCCGGAAAGGGTAGAGAGTGGAACAGGGGGCAGTATAGAGGACGAAGGAAAGGTCAAAAGCAACGTACGCGCGCCAAGTTCAAGCATAGAGGCGCGCGGAAGTGGGGAAAGCTCAGAGGAGGAGCCCGGCCCCAAAGCCAGAAGGAGGGGGCAGGAGGCGGCAGAGGATTCAGCCTCAGGCGAATCCCGGAAGGAGAGAACCCAGGGGGGCAGAAAGACCCTGCGGAAAAGAAAGGAGAGGAAGAGGTGGTCTAGAGCCAGGCTATTAAGTTGGTGTGGAGGAGGGGAGGAGTCAGAGGGGGACTTCGGCGGTCTAACGTGACAGACGTACAGCCACAATGCTGAACTGTGAAAGAAGCAATTATCTTCAATAAACTTTTCCTGTAAGTAAACTACAACGGAGTAAGGTCTCTCGTGAGCTGGGACCCACCTGGGTGGCTGTGACAGAAAGTCCCCCTCCCTCTGAAAGCAAAAATTTTTTTTTTGCGAAGCTCACGAACGGGGCAGCCATGAGTGCTGAGGAACAGCTGGCTGCACTCCGGGATCAGATTACCACTCTCACAACGGCAGTCATTGCTTCGCAGAAGAAGAATGCTGACTTGGAGAAAGCGTGCCAGGATTTGCAAGCAAGGTGGGAAAATGCGGACAAGGCGGGGACCCCGGGCTCCAGAGCGGAGGGCATTGCGCTTGGAAGGAGGGGGGGTGCCCTAGTTTCGCATTTTAATGGCAACTTGCAAGACTATCCCAACTTCAGGGCAGATGTCGTGTATGCACTGCATTTACTCCGTCATGATTTTAGAGATGAGGAGGAGAGAGTGGGATTTATTGTTTCGCACCTGCATGGGGAGGCCAGGGCTTGGCTACGCAATCTGTGGCGCGAAGATGGACCAGCACGTCGCAATGCAGATGCGTTTATCAAGGCAATGGATGCTTGTTTTCAATCCTCTGTGGATAAGGACATTGCGCGCCGGCAGATGCACGGGCTGAGGCAGGGGAGAGCCACTGTACGCCAATATCATTCTAAATTTTTTGCATTGCTCACCGCCTTAGATTGGCCGAAAGACAGTCTACCGGTCAGGGATCTTTTTTGGGAGGGATTGAGCCCCTCCGTCAAGGATGAGATCGCAAGGGGGGACAGACCCCAGACCCTGGAAGACGTGGTGCAACGGGCTTTGGCTATAGGAATTCGACATGAGGGACGTCCGTGGCACGAGGAGGGGGGGCCCCAAGCGCGCGCGCAAGCAAAAGCTCTCCCTTTTGTGCACAGGGATTTCAGCCGTGCGCACCCCTCACCAATGGGGAAGGAAGGCGAAGAGCCAATGGAGATTGGTGGTGCTAGGGCTCAAAAGCCATCCCAGAGCCCCATCCCGGCTGCAGCCAAAGCGAAGCCTCCTAGAGGGACCAGGAAGTGTTACATCTGCGACAGTGCACACCATATGGCGAAAGAGTGCCCCCAGAGGCTCCAGAAGCACACTGCAGCACTAGCAACTGTGACAGCAGAGGTGCAATCAGAGGAGCAGCTTCAGGGAAACTGCAGTGCCTGGCTGGAAGCAGAGCTACTGGGGCTCAGCCAGGCGGATCTGTAGAGAAGTCCCCAGCATCCTTGCAGCGCATGGACCCTTTACCTCCCAAACCAGCAGTTTTACTCACAGCAACACTCCAGCTGCCTGATGGGCGACTTCTCGAGGTTCCAACAACCATCGATTCGGGAAGCAACGCCGATTTCGTGGGATTACAGTTCGTCAAGCAGCATAACATAGCGCTCCTGCCTGCAACGACGCCTCTGAACGTGGTCACGGTAGACGGCAGGAAGTTGCTGGGGGGGCAAGTGGTGCAGCAAACCCCTCCCATGATGATGCAAATTGGAGACCATCGAGAGCTTATTAGTTTCAATGTCACCCACTTATCGGACACGCCCATCGTGTTGGGCATGAGTTGGCTGGACAGGCACAGTCCCGCGGTTGCTTGGTACCAGAGGCAGATCACCTTTTGTTCATCGTATTGCGCCCAGAATTGCATCCAAACCGATCAAGGAGGAGAAGCCGAACAGCAGCTGCATCTGAGTATGGTGCAAGCGGTTCCTCACAAGTACGCGGAGTTCTTGGAGGTTTTCTGCGAAAAGGAAGCTGACAAATTGCCGCCTCACAGACCTTACGACTGCGCGATTGACTTAGTGCCAGGCGCGCAGTTGCCAACTGCCAAGCTGTACTCCATGTCGGAAGACGAGCTGCAAGAGCTTCGGGAGTTCATAGAACACAACCTCAAGCGCGGATTCATCCAGGAATCTAAAGCAGCGGGAGGCAGTCCTGTTTTCTTTGTGAAAAAGAAAGACACGCCCCAGAAGAGGCTCATTGTGGACTACCGGTTCATAAACAGACTAACTAAGCCCAAGGCCTTCCCCATGCCCAAAATTGACGACCTTTTGGCTACAGTCAGGAGGGGGAAGGTTTTTACCAAGCTGGATTTACGTGGAGCTTACAACCTCATCCGCATCAGGAAGGGCGACGAGTGGAAGACGGCCATGTTCACTCCTTTGGGCACGTACGAATACAGAGTTATGCCCTTCGGTCTACAAAATGGCAGCCATGTTTTCCAAGCATTCATGCATCACGTCCTGGCAGGTCTCCTCTACAAGAAGTGTGTCTGTTTTCTCGACGATATCCTGATTTTCTCGGAATCGCCAGAGGATCACGATAAGGACGTGAAGGAAGTTCTGCAGAGGCTGAAGGAACACAGGCTGTACGCCAAGTTGGAGAAGTGCCAGTTTGATGTGAGAGAGGTAGATTTCCTTGGCTACAAGCTGTCCGACGAGGGACTGGCCATGGACAAGACTAAAGTCCAAGCGCTGTTGGACTGGAAGAGCCCTCGAAATCGGAAGGAGGTCCAGAGGTTCATCGGCTTTGCCAATTTTTATCGCAAGTTTATTAAAGGTTTTGCAAACGCGACGGCGGCAATCACTGACACCCTCAGTTCCAAGAAGAAGAAGTTCGTCTGGACCGAACAAGCAGAGCGATCCTTTCGGAAGCTTAAAAGCCTTTTCGCCTCCGAGGAGCAGCTGCTGCACGTGAATCCTGGCAGGCCCATGCGGGTAGAGACAGATGCATCAGACAGAGCAGTTGGGGCCGTCCTCTTGCAAGAGGATTCGCAAGGCAACTGGAGACCGGGTGCATTCTACTCCCGGAAGCTCAGCAAGACGGAGCGCAACTACACCATATGGGACAGGGAGTTGTTGGCCATTCATGCAGCTTTCAAAGCGTGGCGACACTTCTTGATAGGAGCCAAGCACACGGTGCAGGTCCGCACGGATCACAAGAACTTGGAGTATTGGCGGACGGCTAAATTGCAAACCCAACGACACATGCGCTGGGCGGAATTCTTTGCGGATTTCGATTTCAAAATAGAATACATCCCTGGAGACTCCAATGTTATAGCAGACGCGCTGTCCCGAAAGCCTCAATACCTGGAGGAAGTAGCTCCAATCGCAGCAAAGTACATTTTCGCACCGCAGGCGTGGACGTGCGCTACCATCGCAGTCGACCTGGACGCGGTGCGACGCGCGCTGCAAGAGGATCAGTTTGCACAATCCAAGATGGAAGAGCTCCGCAGAGGGTCGCCTGACAACAATGAGTTTCAGTTGCAGGACGGACTTTTGACTCGCAAGGGCGCCCTTTACGTGCCCACCGACGAGCTTCGCGCCACGGTTTTGCAACAATTGCACGATGCCCCGAGTGCGGGCCATTTCGGCAAAGAGAAGACGATGGAGTTGGTGGCAAGGGACTTTTGGTGGCCCCAGATGAGAGGAGAGGTGGCGGACTACGTAGCCAGGTGCGATATCTGCCAGAGGTCCAAACCAGTGCATCAGAAGCAGGCGGGATTGTTAGAACTGCTGGAGACACCGCAGCAACCGTGGGAGAGGGTAGCGTTGGACTTTGTTACAGACCTGCCCAGCTCCAGAGGTAAGACGGCGGTGTTAGTGGTTGTGGACTTGTTCACCAAGATGGCGCATTTCATTCCTTGTGCCAAGGTGGCGACGGCAGAACAGACCGCAAAGCTCTTCATCGATCACGTCTTCAGAGTGCATGGACTACCGCAGTCCGTCTTGTCCGACAGGGGGCGCCAATTTGTTTCCACTTTCTGGCGGAAGCTTCTGGGTATCTTGCACGTCAAGATCAACCTGACGTCGGCGAGGCATCCACAGACCAACGGTCAAGCGGAGAGGGTCAACGCGATCATGCAGCAGTACCTACGGTGTTACGCCAACCAGCGACCCGCGGCGTGGGTGGACTACCTGCCGATGGCTGAGTTCGCCTACAACAACACGAAGCACGCATCCACCGGGGTGACGCCTTTCTTCGCGAACTATGGACGTCATCCCAGAACCTTCCCGAGCTTTACAGCACCTGAAGGGGGGGGACCTCAAAATGCCGACCAGTTTGCAGCAGAGTTGCAAGAGGTGCACGAGGAGCTGCGGAGACATTTGGAGCTGGCAAAGCAGGCGTATAAGGTGCAAGCCGATAAACACAGAAGGGCGGGGGAAGACATTCAGGTTGGGGACTGGGTATGGTTAGCAGCCCACGCGATGCCGGCCAGGTCGTTGGCCAAAAAGAAGTTAGAACACAGGCAGCTAGGACCATATCAAGTTGAGGCTAAGATCAATCCGGTGGCTTTTCGCCTAGCCCTTCCGGAGGGCTCCAGGGTGCACCCGGTCTTTCATAGGTCGGTGCTCACTCCCTACAAAGCCCCACACAGGTTTCAAGAGTCAGGAGCACCTCCAGAGCCACGTAGAAGGGCGCCTGAGAGAGGGGAGTCGCCAAGACCAGAACCTCTTAATGAGGTCACAGAGATACTGGATTCACGATGGGGGGAGGAGGGAGTTGAATATTTTCTCGCCAGGGAAGGCACTCCAGTCTCTGCAAATAGCTGGGTGCCGGGTTACGCTTTGGACGAACCCCTGTTGAAGGAGGAGTTTCATGCAATTTTTTCGCACAAACCCATGCCCGAGGAGTATTTTGATGATTGGCTTTTCACGCCCACTTTGTCGGGCAGCACGTTCGGGGGTTTCTCCTCGCCCGAGGGCTCTACGCCCAAAACAAGCCCGACCAGGGATCCCCGCCTGGGGGGGGGAGAGACAAACCCTTATTGGTGGGTGGATCAGCCAAGGGAGGTATGGAGTCAGAGGTGGATGATAGGTCCTTGGCAGGCAGCGCCAGGAGAAGCAGTGAGGGAGGAAGAGACTGTGATGCCTTCAGGGGGGGAACCCGAGTTCGAACACACGTATACGGAGCTGCCAGAGGAGAAGATTGACGTGGACACCCGGTATCCTGAACCGACCCAGGAAGAACCACATTTCCCTCAACCTGCACCCAGCGACCGGGAGGGGGGAAGGGGGGGCTTCGAGGGGGGGATGGATGTCAGGGTTTCTGGGAGAAGTGAGGAGATGGCAGAGGAGACGGAAAGCGAGTGGGAGGAGGGAGAGAGAGACGAGGAAGAAGATGACGGAATTCGAAGGGAATCTATGAGCCTAAGCAGTGAGTCAGAGGATTCCCAAAAGGGAGCTAGCATGATCAGGCGAAAAGCAGGAGAAGAGAGAAGCTGTGAAAAGTCAGGAAAGGAGGGGAGAAAGCCCAGTGAAGCACAGACGCTGTCAGAGGGGTCTCAGCCGGAACGGAGTAAAGGGGGTGGAGTTGTCAGCCTCTCGGAGGGAGGAGGAACAGGAGAAAACAGAGAGAGGGGGTTGGAGCAAGGTGTTCAGCCGGAAAGGGTAGAGAGTGGAACAGGGGGCAGTATAGAGGACGAAGGAAAGGTCAAAAGCAACGTACGCGCGCCAAGTTCAAGCATAGAGGCGCGCGGAAGTGGGGAAAGCTCAGAGGAGGAGCCCGGCCCCAAAGCCAGAAGGAGGGGGCAGGAGGCGGCAGAGGATTCAGCCTCAGGCGAATCCCGGAAGGAGAGAACCCAGGGGGGCAGAAAGACCCTGCGGAAAAGAAAGGAGAGGAAGAGGTGGTCTAGAGCCAGGCTATTAAGTTGGTGTGGAGGAGGGGAGGAGTCAGAGGGGGACTTCGGCGGTCTAACGTGACAGACGTACAGCCACAATGCTGAACTGTGAAAGAAGCAATTATCTTCAATAAACTTTTCCTGTAAGTAAACTACAACGGAGTAAGGTCTCTCGTGAGCTGGGACCCACCTGGGTGGCTGTGACATGGGTATTGTGAAAGGGCAGAAAATTATTGGTTGTTTAATTTACTATTGTTTTCATGCTGCTGAGGTAGAGTCGGGGGAGAAGTGCTTGTGTGATGTGTACCATCATAATTTGAGTGGTCTTGCATGGGGTGAATTACAGAAAGCATGGTTTCACCATATGACATTTGACCAACAAGAATAATGCATGCAGTGTATGGAAATACCCGGGGAACCATGGATACAGATAACCATTTTACCACACTTCAGTATGGGGAAGTTCTCCTTACTCCTTGGCTGATCGATACAAACAACCAAGCTATTCCAGAGAATTCATTCTAGGGTATTTTGGTCATCTGTATGGTTTTTGGCATCAGCCAAAAACATTCCTGTTTAAATAAGCCTACCAAGATCCTTAGAAAATTGAGGTGATTTTAATCTATTTTAGTATGTTAACTTTTACGTTTTAAGGTAGGGTTGTAATTTTTTCTTGATTTTTATCCTTTGTAAACTGCTTTGCAGTTTGTTTGTTTTTTGCAATCAAGTGGTGTATAACTTTTTTGAAATAAATAATACATAAAATAATACATCTGGGCTGTCGTGTCCTGCTGCCTTGAATGCCTGATCAGAACCAACCTTCTTTGTGTCACTTATTGTGTTGTGTTGTGTTGTTGTGTTGTTGTATTATTCTACTATTGTCCCATCATTCCTCCCAAGGGTCTTATGGTGCCATACATAGTTCTCTCCTCCTGACTCCAGTTTTTCTCCTCACATCAACCCTGTGAGGTAATTTAAGCTGGGAGCAAGTAGCGACTAGCCCAAGATGAGCTCAAATGCATTGGTGGAGATTTGATGCTGGGTTACTCTAGACAGAATCTGACAATCTAGCAGGACAGTACAGATAAACAGCTAAGCAAAATGGATGAATTGTGTCAGGGATATATGCCATGAAGAAATCAAGGGGATGGGGGGAAATCCCATTGGTAACTCTGTGAAGGGTACGTTGTATCATATGTGGTGGGAATGTAAGGTTGTTAAAAGGCTTCTGGGAAATGATTTATAATGAACTGAAGAAAATGTTTAAAATAACTTATGTTAAAAAAACCCAGAAGCTTTCTTACTAGGATTGATAGGGACTGAATTCCCCAAAGAACAGAAGAAAATATTTTTTTATGCTACAGCAGCCACTCGAAAATTGTTAGCCCAAAGATGGAAGGGAGAAAAGACACTGAGGAAGAAGAATGGCAAATCAAGCTAATGGACTTTGCAGAGATGGCAAAATCAACAGCAAAGCTCAGAGACTATGACAACAAGAAATTTAAAAAAGAGTGGGAATCGTTTATTGTTTATATGCAAAAATACTTGTAAACAAGTTGATA
Source organism: Podarcis erhardii (assembly GCF_964252035.2). Lineage (NCBI taxonomy): Eukaryota > Metazoa > Chordata > Lepidosauria > Squamata > Lacertidae > Podarcis > Podarcis erhardii. Next base: position 83,535,584 of record NC_138499.1, read on the forward strand.
CATTGGCAGGATTTTAAGTAAATGCTTGCAACTAGCAGAAAATTAGATAAAATGAAGGGAAATAATAATTGGAAATGTATAAGTATGGAAATGCAGCAGAACTTTGTTTATATAAGGAACCAGAAGAGGGTATGGAGGAAAGCCTAGAGATTCAAAGAATCTCAAAGAGAAGGTTTGTGAAAATCTAGATCTGGTAGAACTGTGAGTTAACTTTTGTTTTTAATTGTGAAAACATAACTGTGGAAAATTAATAAAATTTTATTTACAAAAATAAACAGGGAGGGCAGGAAAAGATGTACACACAAAGGCAGACCATGTCATGCATTGTGTCATAGGCCTGAGGGGAGTGTTGAAACATACGCCCACCCCACAGATATGAAGAACCTTTTCTGTGGTACGAACCAGGTCATAGTGAATTAACTATGAAAATAATATTTGGGGTAGAGCGTTGAATCCAATTCTAACATGCCTAGAAGTGTGTTGTTGTTGTTTTGAATTATGGGGTGAAGAAATAGTTGCGTAGCTGTAACAAAGCAGAGCAGTGCCCTAGCAATATTCTCAAGTTTGACTGGGCTTTACCAGTCCCTGTGTCTGAACCAAACAAGAACACAATACAACTCCTACAACTGGTGTTTGCATAATATATGCCCATACCCAAACCACTGGTGAGCAAGCAGAGAAAATAAGAATGGGGAGAAGGGGAAACCCAGCATAAAGGATGATAATTTCAGCATTCAAAGCACAAGAGAATTGCCTTGGCTGTGATAACCAAAGAAAAGTGAAGAAACAGAATCTCAAAGCAATGTACTATATAGCCAGAGGTGTCAGCAGTAATATCATTTGACTCAAGCTTGACAATTTTAGTGAAGTGGCCAGTTTTCTCTCTAAACTTCCACCTTCCTACATTTTTTCCCGATGCACTGCTTATTCTGTTTTATTACATCGACCGCCAGTGCGTCTGTATGTGTCTCCTTCTCTTTAGTTACTTTTATGGTTATGATCGGAGTGTAATGCATTTTTTCCTCAATGTTCTCCACGTAATGATCCCTGTCTCCTACTGAGTCCCACAGTGTAAATGAGATGTGACAATGCTGCAGTGCAGTAGTGTTTAAATTGAAACGTCGTAAGGAAAAGCCACACGCTCCAGGCCATTGATGTTACAATGCAGTGGCTCAGAGAGTTATGTGAACGACTTACATTGTTTACTACTCAGAGATAAAGCTAATCTTCAAGTGAGTGAAAAAGTAGGAGTGAATGACTGGCTTTAAAAAGAAAATGAACCACAATAGGAAGGAAATTTCAAGTTTTACACACTGGAAGGCAATCAGTGTGTTTGTGTGTGTGCACGCACATACACACAAACACACACAGGGAGAAAATGATCTTATAAGAGTTGTGACTCATTACATAGTTTGGGAAAGCAAAGATTATCTGCAGAATTTGCTCTTCTTAAAGAAAAAATATCTATGTCTCCATCTGTCTATCACAGGGGTAGGCAACCTAGATTGCGGCCCAATCACCTTCTCAATCCGGCCCGTGGACGGTCCGGGAATCAGTGTGTTTTTACCTGAGTAGAACGTATCCTTTTATTTAAAACGCATCTCTGGGTTATTTGTGGGGCCTGCCTGGTGTTTTTATATAATGTGTGCTTTTATTTAAAATGCATCTTTGTGCAGCATAGGAATTTGTTCTCTTTTTCCCCCAAAATATAGTCCGGCCCACCACATGGTCTGAGGAACGGTGGACCAGCCCACGGCTGAAAAAGGTTGCTGACCCCTGGTCTATCATCTATCTATCTATCTATCTATCTATCTATCTATCTATCTATCATCTATCTAGCTATCATCTATCATCTATCTCTATCTATCTCTATCTATCTCTATCTCTTTTTCTATCTCTATCTCTATCTCTATCTCTATCTCTATCTCTATCTCTATCTCTATCTCTGTCTCTATCATCTCTATCTCTACCTCTCTCTCTCTCTCTCTCTCTCTCTCTCTCATCTATCTATTTATCATCTATTAGCCTCTCTATATATCACTCAATCTAATAGAGAACTCAGGTATTGATGCCATGATTGTTGTCAGAATGGCACCACTGGAAATAAGATGAAAGTATCAGTACAGTGGTGCCCCGCAAGACGAACGCCTCGCAAGATGGAAAACCCGCTAGATGAAAGGGTTTTCCGTTTTGGAGGCGCTTCGCAAAACGAATTTCCCTATGGGTTTGCTTCGTAAGACGAAAATGTCTTGCGAGTTCCTGCGGGGTTTTTTTCCTCTCCCCCCCTTTTTCTAAGCCGCTAAGCCACTTATCAGCTGATCCGCTAAGCTGATAAGCTGCTAAAAGCCGCTAAAAGCCGCTAATAGCGCTAATCCGCTAAGCCGTCAATGGGCTTGCTTCGCAAGACGAAAAAACCGCTAGACGAAGAGACTCGCGGAACAGATTAATTTCGTCTTGCGAGGCACCACTGTATTTACACCAAGATTTGCAAAAAGTGTGTTAAAAAAACCAGTCATCACCGCAATGGACACACCTTCCAAAAAAAGCAATGATGATTCTAGTCCACTGCAACTAAGCAACGTAGAGGAGGCGTGGAATATAGAGTGACAGTCGGCAGGAAAAGAAAAAAATAAAGGGGGAATTGGAATGGAGTGCTCTTCTTAGAAGGATAGCTGGCAGGAACCCTGAATACAATTACTCAGTGCTTTTTCCTGGGGGTGTGCAGGGATATGCATACCCCTAAACATTTTGTGAATCTAAGTTTGGCCTCACTGAGGGGCAGTATTTCAATACGAGTAGGAAAATGAGAGTACAGTGGTACCTCGGGTTAAGAACTTAATTCGTTCCGGAGGTCCGTTCTTAACCTGAAACTGTTCTTAACCTGATGTACCACTTTAGCTAATGGGGCCTCCTCCTGCTGCTGCTGCTGCCGCCGCCGCCACGTGATTTCTGTTCTCATCCTGAAGCAAAGTTCTTAACCCGAGGTACTATTTCTGGGTTAGCAGAGTCTGTAACCTGAAGCGTCTGTAACACAAGGTACCACTGTACCCCTAAACATTTAAAAAAAGCACTAGAATTACTCATTTTAGGAAAGAGGATGGGCTGGAATGTTTTTTCGCAGGTCCCACTTATCATTACATTTTAGCAACAAGCTTGCCATTTTGAGTGGCTCAGGCAGAGGGAAGGCCCACCCCAGCAGTTGTTTTTTAGCACTGACACATCGCAGATTGAAAACGATTTACTTAATAAATCACTGAGAGAATGAAGATCCAAGTTGCCCACTATTCGCATTGTCCCATAAGGAAACTGCAATTTGAAATATATATGTTATCCACACTACAGGCCAAGACTATTTCATTTATTCATTAAATTGTGTGGGTAGATTGAGGGGGGCGGGTTGTGTTTTATTCCCTGTCTCTATCTCTAATGTACTTTTTATTTGAGGGTCTATATTAATGCAGGGTGTGTGTGTGTGTGTGAGAGAGAGAGAGAGAGAGAGTTCGTTCATCCTTTGAAATTCACAATTGTCCAATTTTTGCAATACAGTATTCACAAGAAGGCATGCCTTGGGAGAAAGTGTGCATTGAAAATGAACGTGCTTCTGAGAATATTCACAAATTGTTGCAGAAATGTGGAGACTGGAAAGATTTAAGATTGGAAAAATGAAAATAAACTGAGAGAACTGGAGCCAACAAATTCTTCCATCCATAGTATAGACAATACTGAGCTGGATGAACCATAAGTATAAAGGAGCTCATTTAGTTAGTCGGTTGCAAAATATTTCTATTCCGCCATTTCTATGTATCAGGCAGTGCCAGATTTAGGTATGATGAGGCCCTAAGCTACTGGAGGTAATGGGGCCCTTTATATGTCCAGCTGTCCTTCGTCAACAACAAATTGTCACTGTTTTTGTGTTGAATATATGCTATATGGTAATTTATGGACCTAATAGGTCCATACACAACACAAAACACTTGCTGGATATAGGCTTTATTTTATTTGTTTTTTTATCTTATATTTTGGAAATGTACATCCAGTTTTTTTCCTTTACATTTTTTGGGGTCCCCCAAGAGAGTGGGGCCCTAAGCTAAAGTTTGTTTAGCCTACTGTATATGTAATCCGGCACTGTTATCAGGGGCAGCGTGCAACTGTGAAACACGGTTCAAAACAGTACAGAACGATCATTAAGATGGCCTGTGTTTCTGTGTGAACAGGGCATCCTATCACTAAAGGTAGAGGCAAAGGGACCCCTGACCGTTAGGTCGAGTCGTGGACAGCTCTGGGGTTGCGACACTAATCTCGCTTTACTGGCTGAGGGAGCCAGCATACAGCTTCCAGGTCATGTGGCCAGCATGACTAAGCCACTTCTGGCAAACCAGAGCAGCGCCAACCTTCTGATCAGCAAACCCTAGGCTCTGTGGTTTAGACCACAACACCCGCATCACTTTCCTATTACTAGCTTCCATTATATCCCCTAAAAAGCTGCTTCAGAAGGCTGTGGAGATGGCCTGGAATTGTATATAATGTGGTGGCCGTGGGGGCTGCGGCCAGAGAAAATGAAAGCGGGAGCCCATCCACCTCATGAGCAAGTGTTCATATAAGGTAAAGGTACCCCTCACCATTAGGTCCAGTCGTGGCTGACTCTGGGGTTGTGGCGCTCATCTCGCTTTACTGGCCAAGGGAGTCAGCGTACAGCTTCCGGGTCATGTGGCCAGCATGACTAAGCCACTTCTGGCAAACCAGAGCAGCGCACGGAAACACCATTTACCTTCCCGCTGGAGCGGTACCTATTTATCTACTTGCACTTTGACATGCTTTCGAACTGCTAAGTTGGCAGGAGCAGGGACCGAACAACAGGAGTTCACCCCATCACGGGGATTTGAACCGCCAACCTTCTGATCAGCAAGTCCTAGGCTCTGTGGTTTAACCCACAGCACCACCCGTGCCCCTAAGTGTTCATATAAGTGCGTACATATCCATTCCAGATTTTCTGCACCGGTGCGGATTTTGCCTTCCTCTTCATACGGTTCTGTTTGGTTTTGTTGGTTTTTTGCTCCGACACAAAGAGTTATAAACACTGCATTAATAAATAAATAAAAACCCTGTTGGGCCGGCGAAAGTTTTCTATTAAAAGTTAACATGTTTAAAAAGAACGAATCTCCGTTGCGCCGGGCCATCAGTCATTTTGCTCCTTTTATCCTGCAAACCCTTGTGGGATTGGCTCTGGTGGTAGTTCATAATGATGCACTTCATAGGAGAACAGCTGCCGGTGCTCACCTGTTTTCTCGCCCAACCAGCGACTGGGAGAAATTCTTCAATTTAGCAAACAAACTTAAGCCGTTATTAGAAATGACAGGGGAACCTGATGAAATTGTACTTTCAATTGGAAAACAAAATTGCAATCAGGCCGACATGATTTCCTCGTGGCCGGACCACGCTAATGCAGAGCGGCGAAACACGGGCAAATGTATTTAAAAGTCATAATGGAGTATTACCCATGCAGCCTTCTCCCTTTACTGGCCCTTATTAATATAAAAAAACTTCAATTTGCATGTAAATGTGGTCAACTTTCATATCATCAAAATACATGAGGCCCGGGAAAGTAATGAATTGAAGTTTGATGCAGCAATTACTGACGTTTATAAAGAATTTTAAAGAGGTCATTCTAGCCTGGGCTGAGAAAATGAGGAAATCAACAGGGAATAGCGTCGATATAGCAACAGTGGGGGTGGAAGTCAGTCCCAGGTGTTGCAAGGCCAGAGGATGATTAATAGAGAGGGAGTAAGAAGGCACTCACCCAGAAGAACTAGGCTGGACCTGAGGCTCAATAACAGAGCTTTCATGAAAAGGTTCTTGCTGGGTTCCCTCTCGAAATGCCTCGGAAATGTGATCCGGGGGGAATAAAAGGAGCAAGTGTTTATGAGCGAGAGCTGCGCTGAAGGTTTAATTGGGCTCCACATCCTTTCAGCTCCCTTCAGTACTTGATATGCAGTTTAACCTTTCTCCCCCTCCCCAATCCTCTCTCTCCGCTGCAGCCCCCCCCCAACCTCTCAAAGTCAGTACCCAAGCGCGGCTGGGATTTTAATAAGGCACAGTGTCCTGATGGCAGCTTGTTGGCAAAACATTGACTTGGTTGCTAAATTGAGTTATGCCGCTGCATCGGGGTGCTGTAATGGTAATTTGTAACTACTATCCGCCCTCTTCCATGCCACGCACACACGAAACCAGTCACAGGGCTTATATCTATATAATACTCGTACAATTAAGCATCAGACACCCGCAAAGCTAGGTGGTCACTTGGTGATGCAAAGTCTCCGTCGCCTCCTCATTCCAGCCAATTTCCTCTAGATAGATAGGCAAGATATAGATTGGCAGATATATAGATATGTAGTCATAGCAACTGTTGAGCTTTAGAATGTTCAAAGTGCTTCACATAAATGTTCTTACACATCTGTGCAACAACTCTGTAAGGTAGGCCACCGTTACTAACTCCATATTATGGGCAAAAAGGAGCACTGAGTCCAGGAGATACTGGCCCAACTCAGATCCTGAGTTCATGACAGAATCAAGATTATCCAATTCAGAAAGCCAGCATGTGGCATCCTTGAGCACTTTAGAGAGATCATTTTAATTTTCTGCCATACTCCCCCAAAGGGTTGCTCCAGATGGGGTTGGAGGAGAAATTTCCAAAACAATACATGGACTAAAACACAGCCATCCTTCAAAATCCATACTTCTCTAAATTTTGCAGCTCTCCAGTCGAATCTTATGTCTCAAGTGTGCACAACATGTGGAAAGTGCATAAATGCACTCATGAACATCCAAAAAAAGGGGAAATGCTTTTAAAAATATGTATATTTGTCAAAATTGCATACAAAAATGCAAATATTGGGCATTAAATTGCTAGCAAATCTTCATAATAATTTATTTTATAAAAAAAAATAAGTAAAATGATAAATAAATCTGGAGAACTGAACTTTAGCTTCAAGAAAAAGCGAAATTAAGAGAAACCGAAACCAACTTCAGGAAGGAAGTGTGAGGGGTCTGACAGGGTGCTAAAGTCCCTCCCCCCCAAAAAAGTTGGGCAATCACTTGCCAGGGTTTGGGGAGGAAGTTGGAGGGCTCTAGGACCCTGCCAGAGCCCTCACAATTTCTTCCCAAAGCCCATCACCTCTTATCTGGCTTTGGAAAGAGGGTGTCAAACTTTGGTCTCACATAGGAGTAAAAAATAAAGATTAGTAGGTAAAACAATTCTGTCACTGAATAACATCTGCCATTTAAACTTATATTGAGTGTGCTTTTGCTTAGTTGCAAGATCTGAGGAATGGGAACAGCATGGAGAAAGAGAAAGAGAAAGAAATGCAGAAACAAGTGTTAGTGCATTTTCCAGGACATGAAAGAATGTCTGCACATGCATGAACCCAAAAGGCAGCTAGCTTTGGGCTGTCTGCACATGTGCAGAACCTCATTCTGTGCTGGAGAACATCTGCAGAAATGACCCGTCCTCACATCCAATGGGGGGTGCCTTTTGTGTGGTCGCGCGCAGTCCCCCGGATCCTACTAGTTCGGGCTGGCTTCATCCTCCCCAGGCTGGATACCAGGAGGTCTCCGCCTACCTCAGCCAATCGCCCAATCCCGTCTGGGGAGGCGTTGCCAGGGGATCGGCCAGGTAAGGGGAGGGACCACCCTGCCCACACAACAGAAGGTGAATCTTACCTGCGAAGCATCAGTTGGCTCCAGAGCTTCTCCCACCCTGCCCTCCCTCAGTTAAGTCGTCTTTTGCAGGTTAACTTCATTTCCACAGGTACGCAGGTGCTGTTAGGTAAGGGTCACTGTTGAAGGGCCGGAAAGGAATTTTCCTGCATTGGCAGGTTTTGCCTTCCCCATAGCAAAACGTCACAACGTTGGCAGTTTCAGGCCTTGGGCAGAATCCTTTAGTCTATCTTCCTAAAGGGGGTGACCCATGCCCCTCTTGTGGCAGTGATCTCAGGGTTCCCCATTAAAGGGGTCTTGAGGGGAGGCATTGGCCATATGCCAAGAGGTTGTCATTGCTTTCCCCACCAACAGCGGCAAAATGGGGGGCGGGCTCTCTGCTTGAACATATGTTCTCCAGAGCCAGCCCAATCCCCACACATTCTGGATAACCCTGGTGTCTCCCAGATCCCCAGCTGGGGACTAGGAAGGATAAACACCCAATGCCTGAGCCAAGGTCTCCCTACATCTGAAATTTAATAAAGTTGTGCCCAATTTTAATCCCATAGCACATTGTCTTGAGTCATTATTCTGCTCAGAGGTCGCCTGGGGTTGGGGGGACTCCACCAGTCCATGCAAATGGTACTTGCTTCATAGCACGACCAAGCCTTACAAGGTGGGCAAATTCACATGAATACTCCCTTAGAGTGTCCTTCTTGACTCCTATTCAAAATATGCTGAACAACATTAAAGCTGTATCATTTCCCAATCCATGACTCATTTTCCAGGGGCAAATACCTGACTTCCCTCTTCCAAACCCAGGAATGACTTAATTCCAATATGAGATTGTTAACATCTTAAAATAATAAGTAACAAGGATCTGTTTCAAAGATTCATTTTCCTTTTTTCATTAAGAGCACAAACCTTAAAGAGCTAGATTCCTTAAAACTGCTCCTTCTACTCCATGATCATTGAGGTCAATCAATGTGAGAGATCAAAATTGGAGTAAATAACGGAACAGAAATCAATTCATCTGAAGAGCTAGCTAGATTAATTTGGAAGATGATTGGGTATCCTTAATTCTTTCTGCTCCTGTTTCTTGCTTTGTTGCTGCTGGTTTCTGAAACTAATTTTCTATTACTCCATTTCAAGTAAGTCTCTAGCTTAGTTAAATATTTTCAGTTACCTTAATTAAAACAAACGGATAAGCAATTGCACAGATAATTCAGCAAATTAAATCAGAAGCACGTAGAACAGTTTGGCTCAGTGGTAGCAAGTGAACAACTAGTTAGCATTTGAAAATGTTGACAGAATGTTGTTGTTGTCAGATTCCTTTATCATGGGTGTGTTTTTATGATTCAGAAATTTGTGTACCCCCTCACAGCAAGATCATGGGCAAATTGAAAGCTGAGCATCTCTGCATCTTCTGTTTCATTTCTAGCCCTACAGTTTATTTCTTCCCCTCAAGGGATGGCAAGCTAAATCAATGCTTATATTTCTCCAGCCGGTGAGACCCAGTCGAAGCATTTGCAACTTTCACTAATCGGAATGGTAAGTGATAAAAGGGCAGCTTTTCTTATGAGAGAAAAGTCTGAGTAGGGTAAGTCAAGGTTCTTTATGTGATTCTGATATTTAGCTGCGGGAGGAATTTTTCCCATGTCTGAAGAATTTTTTCCTATGTCTGAAGAACAAATCATAATTTTCACAAATCCATAAAGAAGCACCCAACAAAATAAGAAGTGGAAATAAAGGGGATTCCACCTCAATTTTTCCTGGTATGATGCTGAAATTTTATTCATTTTTATTTCTTTAACAAAATTTATATACCGCTTGATTGAAAAGAAAAATGCCTCTAAGTGGTTTACAAAAAAAATGCAGCGATCCTGTACATGTAAATAGTGCAAGCCTATAAATCGGGCAATCCTGAATATGTCTACTCCTTGAGTTAAAGGTAAAGGGACCTCTGACCATTAGGTCCAGTCGTGGCCGACTGGGGTTGCAGCACTCATCTCGCTTTATTGGCTGAGGGAGCCGGTGTACAGCTTCCGGGTCATGTGGCCAGCATGACTAAGCCGCTTCTGGCGAACCAGAGCAGTGTATGGAAACACCATTTACCTTCCCGCCGGAGTGGTACCTATTTATCTACTTGCACTTTGGCGTGCTTTCAAACTGCTAGGTTGGCAGGAGCAGGGACCGAGCAACAGGAGCTCACCCCATTGCGGGGATTCGAACTGCTGACCTTCTGATCGGCATGTCCTAGGCTCTGTGGTTTAACCCACAGCGCCACCCGCGTCCCTGCTCCTTGAGTTAAAGGTATACTATTATAATTATTTTATATTTATTGGGTCATATCCAAACGGTGTCCCTCCATTGACAGAAGACTGACTCAGCAGAGACTTCATAAACAGAAAGGAGATTGAGGCAATCTTCCACAATTCCTCCTTCCCCTGTAAGCCCCTGCTTCCCCAATCTCTTTTGGAGGGAAGAGGAAGCCTTTGGAACTGTGTGATAAGTACTGGGAAGGGGGCTGCAAGGAGGAGGCATCATCAAACATCACCCTGATCCCTACTCTGCCAGTGGAAGGATCCACACGATCAGAAAGCCTTCCAGCAGTGGGCAGACACCAGTTGTATACAATGCATCCTGCAAGTCAGCCTAAGACTTTGAAGGTGGCTGACAGCATTGTAAAACAGTAAACACAAAAACATCACAAAGCAGGAAGCTAAATACTAAAATATTGAAGCTGTCTTACAGGTAAGGGGAAGGATCACAGCTGAGTGATGGTGCATCTGCATTGCATGCAGGATGTCTTAAATTCAATCCCTGGCATCTCCAGATGGGACTAGGAGAAGCTCCTGTCTGGATCCCTGGAGAGAGGCTGCTAATATATGTTTCCTTCCGGAGCTGGAGCTGGAGCTGGAGCTGGAGCTGGAATCAGGCGTTGGTCAGCAATAAAACAATACAGCACCTGATGTCAGTGACCTTGACGGTTTATTCAAAGCACCAAAACAGCTCAGTCCTAGTGGTCACAGCAGTCCTTCCCAGTAGAGGCAACTGTGGAGGCTGAAGGTCCTCATCTTTCCACCACTCTCTAAGGCTCCTCCCCATGGTCATTCCCCAGCAGCGTAAGGCTCTGTTGTCTTGTCTCTCTTTGCTCCACCCTCTTCATTTCTCTGCATGTTCTGGGAGATGTTCCCTGGGTGTTCCCTGGATGTTCCCTGCATGTTCCCTGGATTCTTCAGCAGCCTGCTTTATCTTTGTCTCCTGGTCCCCCTCCTCTCCTGCCTCTGAGTCTGCACTGCCCTCTGACAGCTTCTTCTTGCTCACTAAACTCTGTTAGCTCTTCAGCTTCTGACACCTCCTCCTCCTAGCCTGCTCCTTCTCCCTCTGACCACTCATCATTGTCCCACCACCAACTCCCTGGCCCTGAGCCTTCTTCTCCTGCAAGTTTCCTTCGGAGTTCTCCAACGAGTGCCTCCCACCACTTCTCCTCATCCAGCTAGTCCATGACAGTGAGCAATACTGAGTGAGATGGACGAATGGGCTGGCTTAATGTTCAGTCCCCATCCAGCAGGAAAAGAACAGCATCAACTGCATTAAAATCTAGAAAAAATATATATGTATTTAGCAGTCATCTAAATGAAGCAGGTGATGAATCCCAGGGACAAGACGTTCCAAAGACTCACAACTGAGAAGAACAGTAATTTTACCAAAATATAGGGGGAGTTCAAAATATACCTTGGCTCCTGCAGTGTGTGAAATACTTGGCCATGCATGTGCATGCAGGTAAAGAAAAACTACATCCACGGTACATACCGAGAGAGAAGGGTGGGGTGGAGAGGGGAGGTGATGTAACTTCTAGAGATCTTGAGGAGGGAGCAGAACCCTGGAGAATCAGATACAACTTTAGGGACCCCATGCTAACATCATTCTAAAAAGGCACTCCCCAAACCTCAACAGGGTCATAGGCATCTAATTGGCCACTGTGAAAACAGTGGACCTTTGGCCTGATCCACCAGGGCTATTCTTTCAGTGCCTTTGGTAGCCCTGACATTCATAATGCCTGTTTGCTGGCTTTGGGGCCACTTATGGAATTATATGATGCATTAGCATAAGTATGTTCAACAGGTGTAAATTTTAAACTTTTAAAACTGGCCGAACTTGACTGCTAATAAATCCAGGGAGAGCTAATATATTTCACTCAACAGAGGCAAAATGGTTTATTTTGGCTTTCTCTGTGAGAGCAACACCTGGCTAAGAGTTTTCAATAAGATTTATAGTTGGCACTAGACCCGGTTCAGACAGTCAGAAGGCTCCATGCAATCATCTGCAAGAATGTCCTGGGTCACTGGCAGGCTCACAAACCAGCAGGGATTTTCTGCTTCAGGCATCAAAATACCTAAGGCTGGTCCTGCCCTTAAGTATGGGTGAAAATGTGCATCTTGAATTGTGCGCAGGAGATGGAAAAAAAATCAAACTACTCTGAGTAGGATCATAATGCAGTGAACTTTGAACAGGCAGAATAAGTTAGACAGGTAGCTAAAGCCTTGTCTGCCATTTTTCTTCTTTTAGGATTAAACATTTGGCTTTTTCCACACAAGTGAAGAATTATGGATGAACTGTAATTATGAATAAGACTCATTCTTAGGGGAATTAAAAATAACCGAACACAAAACTACACAAAGGACAGATTACCTTTCTAGTTTCCAAGGCATTTTGCTTTCTTAAAAAGATGATTGCAGCATGTTTTAACATATCTGTTCTCAGTCATCAAACGTACACCAAAAGCTTCTGTATACCAAATTTTCAGCTCCCCAACACATAATTAAACGGTTTTCCCCATTAATTATTTGCTTTGTATTTCAAACTAGGTGCATGCGTATAAACAAATGTTCCAAAGCCTGTGAAGCAAAATATTAGTGGGCCACACCTCAAATAATAAATTCTTTCATGCTCTGAATACCTGTTTCCAAAATTATCTGCTGTGTTTAGTTGTATAACTCCCAAACATTTCAGTGAGTGTGTACAGGAAAACTTACTAGAACTCAGGGTCACCCACTGGAATTTATTGGCAGCAGCCAGGACCAACCAGTGTGTCACAAACTGCATTTTAACATAACCAATTAACCACTTTGAGATGTGATGACCACTGGCTTAGGATAGACCTGTTGACTGAGTACAGTGGTACTCGGTTTAAGAAGAGTCCGGTTTAAGGACAATTTGGTTTACAAACTCCGCAAAACCGGAAATAGTGTCTTGGTTTGAGAACTTTACCTCGGTCTAAGAACGGAATCTGAACGGTGGAAGGTTACCGGTGGTAGGAGGCCTCATTAGGGAAAGCACACCTCAATTTAAGAATGGTTTTGGTTTAAGAACGGACTTCCAGAATGGATTAAGTTTGTAAACCGAGGTACCACTGTACATGCCTCTCAATGTTGTTGTTTAGTCGTGTGCGACTCTTCGTGACCCCATGGACCAGAGCACGCCAGGCACTCCTGTCTTCCACTGCCTCCCGCAGTTTGGTCAAACTCATGTTAGTAGCTTCAAGAACACTGTCCAACCATCTCGTCCTCCGTCGTCCCCTTCTCCTTGTGCCCTCCATCTTTCCCAACATCAGGGTCTTTTCCAGGGAGTCTTCTCTTCTCATGAGGTGGCCAAAGTATTGGAGCCTCAGCTTCACGATCTGTCCTTCCAGTGATCACTCAGGGCTGATTTCCTTCACAATGGATCGGTTTGATCTTCTTGCAGTTCATGGGACTCTTAAGAGTCTCCTCTAACACCATACTTCAAAAGCATCAATTCTTTGGCGACCAGCCTTCTTTATGGTCCAGCTCTCACTTCCATACATCACTATTGGGAAAACCATAGCTTTTACTATATGGACCTTTGTCGGCAAGGTGATGTTTCTGCTTTTTAAGATGCTGTTTAGGTTTTCTCCCAATATGCCTCTCAATAGCTGACAACAAAGATAATGTCATGGAATATCTATGTCTAGAGCCAGTGCAGTGCACTGGTTAGAGTGCCAGACTAGGACCCGGGAGACCAGGGTTAAATCCCAATTTAGCCATGAAGCTTTGACCTTGGGTCATTCACTGCTCCTCTGCCTAACCTACCTCACTGGGTTGTTTTGGGAATTAAATGAGGAAGGGGAGAACAAATGTACACCACCTTGAGTTTTTTGGAGAAAAGGTAGGGTATCAATGCCACAAAGAAATGATAAATGATCGAGGCAGTGTGCTTCTGAATACCCTTGCTAAGATGTGGTTGGTACACAAGGCATCTTTTGCCTTCATGCCCTGCTTGTAGACTTCCTGAAGGCATCAGACTGACCACTTCTGATGCTGGTAGAGGCAACACATAGAGACAGCAGAGCACAGGGATATCCAATCTGTCATGAAGCTACACAGATTTGGGTACATATATGTTGCTGAGGGCACTGCAAATGCGCAAATTAACATTTTCACAAAGGCTACCAAATATCGTTCCAAAGAGAAGGCATTCCTAAGCATGATCACAAAGAATTGTTTCAAATCAGTTGCAGAATAAATGTATTTGGGATTCCATCCTCAGACATTCACAATAAGTAGCTGAACAGATTTCAAGGGCTGCTGTGCTCAGGCTATCCTATTGCACTCCCAACCATTTATCACTCTGCTCACAGTATCAAAACAAAGGCAAAATTGGTGTCTCTGGACTAGGGTCTGACCGGCAGCTCCACCGCCCACCCACGTTTCACCCGTCTTTGAATAGGCTCGTGCTGCCACTTCATCGGCGCACTTCATTGCTGCAAAAGATGATCCATGGGATCAGGTTGCCAGACATATTAATGACAAATGTTGGACATGGCTAACTTAAAAGAAGAGAGTCTCCTCTCGGAGCTTAACCTTAACCAGTCTTGACATCAGTCAATTCTTTTTCTTCCCCCTTTTTGAGAACAGCAAGATGTAGCTGACCTTGCAGGTCTGTATCAGTTCATCGCTGTTGGCATCTACATTTTACAGCTCTTGACACTTGCAGGTCTCACAGGGCCACTTTTTAACATTTCGTCCACCTTCTAGAAGCTGACTAGTGCTTCCCGGTCACACAGGTACTGAAATACATTGCTAGGCATGCATGCCAGCCATGCCACGTGGTGCTCTTTGGCATCCAGCTTTCACATTTGCTCCAAATATGCGTTTGATTCTTTGCGCAGGCAGCTGGGAGTCCAAAAGACCATTCCAAAAGTGATAAAGGATTGGTAGGGCTTCGTAAGAGGCATTAACATGCTGGCTGTGATCTGCCTCCACAGCTGGAGACAGCAATGGTTCCAAATACCAATCGCTGGAGACCATAGGAGGGGAGAGGGCTCTTGTGCTCAGATCCTGCACAGGCATCTGGTTGGCCACTGTGAGAGCAGGATACTGGACTACATGGGCCATTGGCCTGATCCAGCAGGTTCTTCTTATGCTCATATTTCCTATAGAATTGTAGAGTTGGAAGGGACCCTGAGGGTTGCCTAGTTCAACCATCTCAACTAAGGCAGATGGACATCCAACCTCTGCTTAAAAACCTCCAAGGAAGGAGAGTCCTCCACCTTCCAAGCAAGTCCATTCCACTGTCAAACAGCTCTTACCACCAGAATGTTCTTCCTGATGTTTAATAGTAGTAGTAGTAGTAATAATAATAATAATAATAATAATAATAATAATAATAATAAATTGTATTTATACCCCGCCCTCCCCAGCCAAGACCTGGCTCAGGGCGGCTAACACTAAATATAAAAACAATTGATTGAAATACAACTTAAAAAACAAGATTAAAATACAACATTAAAATGCAGCCTCATTTCAGTGGAAACTTAAATCAAAAACTTTTGGGGGGATGAAAATGTCAAGTCTTCACCAATGCTAACTATTCAGTCTGGTACTACACGGACCAGGGAAGTCCCGAAATAGGAGTTGGGTATGTTTAGTGGGAACCTCCTTTCTTATAACTTGAAGCCATTGCTTTGGGTCCTACCCTCTGGGGCGGGAGAATACAAGCTTGCTCCATCTTCCATGTGACAGCGCTTTGGATATTTGAAGGTGGCTGATGTATATCCTCTCAGTCTTTATTGTTCTGGGCTAAACATACCCAACTCCCTCAACTATTCCTTATAAGTCTTGGTTCCCAGACCCTTACAAACACTCATCATTGTTTTTATTTATATTCATGCAACACCTGCAACACAAATTTCTCTGGGTAGCTTATAAAAAATAAGTGGAAGGTAACTGAATGAAAAGATAAACATAAAATAATTAAAAGGGGGCACATAAGTACATCATCAGAACTTGCTGCACTCCCTTAATTTAAAAATTAATTATTAAACAACAGAAACCCGGGTTACTTCAGTTATTTAAACAGCCTGGGTGAACAGAAAAGTCTTTATGTAGCACTAAGAAGACCACAGAGAAGATGCTAGGTGAGTCTCCCTGAGAAGCCTTATCTGTAATCTGAATGCCACTGTGAGGAAGGCCCTCTTCCTGGAGGTTGCCCACCTCACTTTAAATGGAGTGAGGGAGGTGGGACACAGCAAGGTTTTGTGTTTTTCTCTTGCCTCTCTTTTGGCCAAACAGGTTTTGCAGGTACTGAAGCACCATTAAAGTCTTCAAACGTCTGGGCACAGATGGTTGGCCACAACAAAACCCATATCCTAAATCACGTCACACTGACAAAATCTACGGTATCTGTGGCTCCAGTGAGTTCTTTTTTAAAAAGCTAAAACAGTCAATAGAGCATCTGAGGATCACGGGTTCAAGCACTGCAGGGAGTTGGACTAAATGACCCTCATGGTCCCTTCCAGTTCTATAATTCTATGATTCTATGAATTCTAGCCAAATGCGATGAGTTGGTGACCAACCAACAGTGTTTGAATACAAAACTGATTGAATGACCTCAGGGTTCTCCCATCCAAGTACTAACCAGGCCTGACCCTGCTTAGCTTCCGAGATCAGACGAGATCAGGCGTGTTCAGGGTAGTATGGCCGTAGACTAAGCCCAGTGGCGTAGCGTGGGGGGTGCAGGGGGGCCGGCCGCACCGGGCACAACATCTGGGGTTAGGGTTAGGGGGCGCAAATCCACGGGTTAGGGGGCGCAAATCCACGGGTTAGGGGGCGCAAATTACTTGCCTTGCCCCGGGTGCCGACAACCCACGCTACGCCACTGACTAAGCCAGCAGCACCTAGTATTCCCACGTGGTCTACCTCAGACAGGATTGATGGAAGTCAAAAAATCTGAATAAGATGTAAAAGTATGTTTAATTACTGTTGAAAATGATATGGTAAAAAAAAAAAAACTATATATATATATATATATATATATATATATATATATATATATATGACCTCAGGGTTCACACCCATGGAGGTAGTGTTCTCCAATGCTTTTTTCTGGGGGGTGCATACCCCTAAACATTTTGTGAATCTAAGTTTGGCCTCATTGAGAGGCAGTATTTCAATATGAGCAGGAAAATGAGAGTACCTCTAAACATTTTTTTAAAAGGAAAAAAGCACTGGTGTTCTCTCTTCCTTCCCTCAACCTTTCATTCACTCTGTCCTCCTACCCCTAGAGGCCCCTCCCTTCCATTAAACATTTTCCTAGTCCTTGGACAGCCATCCATTATTCTTTCTTCTCCATATTCCCTAATGGGTTCTTGGTTTGCCACAATGGTTCTTCACCGTTTCAAACAAAGAAGAAGAAAATAATTACCTTTCTGGATCAGATCAAGGCTAATCGAGGTTCCCTAGTACCCCAGCTCCCCATGGCAGCCAACCAGATGTTTCTTGGAGCTTCTGAGCTCTTGCTGCTATTATGGATTGCTCAGTTTCTGCTCTACATTGAGTTCTTCTCAGTGGAGGTAGAATCATAGAATCATAGAATCATAGAATCATAGAGTTGGAAGAGACCACAAGGGCCATCGAGTCCAACCCCCTGCCAAGCAGGAAACACCATCAGAGCACTTCTGACATATGGTTGTCAAGCCTCTGCTTAAAGACCTCCAAAGAAGGAGACTCCACCACACTCCTTGGCAGCAAATTCCACTGTCGAACAGCTCTTACTGTCAGGAAGTTCTTCCTAATGTTTAGGTGATGGATTGGGGGATACACCTCAGAGCCAAGGAGAAAAGGAGATCTCAGCAAGAGGGCAGCAAAAGAGGAGCAGTGGAAGAGTTGGAAACAATTCTCAAGCTTTCTTAAACTTGTTTGGTTCTACAGCATATGTGACTGGATGGGCAAATATCTGTCTAGACAGCAGATTAGAGTTTAATTAGGTTTCTGCTCATTTCTACAACACAAGCAGAAGACTGTATTTAGAGGCTTTTGCCATCTTCAATGAAGGCTTATTTGTGTCTTGTTCATTTACAGCATATGCTTCTTTTCTTACCACACCCAGAACCTGATTTCTGTATTTAGAGAAGTAATTTGCTGATGACTTTTGTTTGTGAGTTTGCTTCCCTTTATTTGCATGGCTCCTTGATTTTTAAAGGAGGGAGTGCTGAGCTGTTTCACTATATGAGCTAAAGAGGGACAAAGCTTCAACTTATGCAGCCCTTTGCAAAGCTAACAAGACTGAGCTAGCCATGTTGCTGGTTGAACCTGGTGGGGGCCAAGCAATTCATTTGTGAATGATCTGTCGGTGTTCTCTGTCCTTTCTTCCTGCTCTCCGTTCTTTCTAACTGCCCCCCTCCAATTCCTTTGTCAAGAAGTTGAACGTTAAACTCATTTTTTGTGGGCAAGATAGCCACTGACATACTCCAAGCTGTTGAACATGTCCCAAAGAGCAAGATAAGACCACTTTGCAGGACATATCAGTCCTCTGAGCTGAGCAAACTATAGTAAGGAAGAACTTGTACAGTGGTACCTCGGGTTACAGCCGCTTCAGGTTACATACGCTTCAGGTTACAGACTCCGTAACCCAGAAATAGTACCTCGGGTTAAGAACTTTACTTCAGGATGAGAACAGAAATTGCGTGGCAGCAGTGGGAGGCCCCACTAGCTAAAGTGGTGCTTCAGGTTAAGAACAGTTTCAGGTTAAGAACAAACCTCTGGAACGAATTACAGTGGTACCTTGGGGTTAAGTACTTAATTCGTTCTGGAGGTCCATTCTTAACCTGAAACTGTTCTTAACCTGAAGCACCACTTTAGCTAATGGGGCCTTCTGCTGCCGCTGCGCCGCAGGAGCACAATTTCTGTTCTTATCCTGAAGCAAAGTTCTTAATCTGAAGCACTGTTTCTGGGTTAGCGGAGTCTGTAACCTGAAGCGTATGTAACCTAAAGCGTATGTAACCTGAGGTACCACTGTAAGTACGTAACCAGAGGTACCACTGTATATCTAGAGGCTTACACTACAGAATCAATGCTTGTTTATTCCAGTCTTCCACATAACAACCATTTTGTGTCACATGTCCCAGAAAAACTGTCTGCGGACAAACGCCGGCTCCCTCGGCCTGTAAAGCCAGATGAGCGCCACAACCCCAGAGTCATTCTCGACTGGACTTAACTGTCAGGGGTCCTTTACCTTTACCTTTATTCATCATGGCAAGTCTTTATATAGTCACAGGCTAACCAACTGCTGCCAATCTGCATAATTTGCCACCAGCTGTTAGCTGAGCTGCTGTAGTGTCATGGAATGATGAGGGACATTTTAAGCACTGAGGACCATTAGAGGATCTGTGTGACCAGAAGACAAGAAAACATCACAGCAGGCTTAGACAATGTAGTGGTAAGAGAACAAGCAGTGGGCCCTAGTTTAAATCTAGCTGGTGTAGTGCAGGCCTTGGGAGACCAGGGTTCAAATCCCTGCTCTGTTGAGCACAGGCACTGAACCCAAACAAGGAAATATCCTATCCTTACCCTATGTATTATCATTAGAGACAGGTGGACTGTCCTGTTGGCTGAAAATATACAGTGGTACCTCGCAAGACGAAATTAATTCGTTCTGCGAGTTTTTTCGTCTTGCGATTTTTTCGTCTTGCGAAGCACGGACTTTGGAAAAGCTTCAAAAATCACCAAAGTCTTCAAAAACCTCAAAAAAGGCTACCACACCGCGTGCTATGAGTTGCTCCTCGAAGTGAATGCACGGCTTTAAGAAAAAGGAAACAAACTTGCAAGACAAAGGAAACAAACTTGCAAGACGTTTTCGTCTTGCGAAGCAAGCCCATAGGGAAATTTGTCTTGCGAAGCAACTCAAAAAATGAAAAACTCTTTCGTCTTGCGAGTTTTTCGTCTTACGAGGCATTCGTCTTGCGAGGTACCACTGTATCTCAACAACAGAAGCTGGCAGTAACACTTGTCAATGTCTACAGTTCTTTAACAATAAGGGTCTTGACATCTTTTGCTTTTGACTGGATACGCCTGAAGAGAGAGAAAGAATGTTGTCCCGATACTCTGATTTTAAACTACCACCAGTATTTTCCCATGTCTGCATGTCTCCCTCCACAACAGGGGTGGAGAAGCTGTAGCCATCCAGAAGTTCTGCAACCACAAGTCCCATCATTCTGTACTGTATCATTACCAATGCTGGTTGGGGCTGATGGGACAACATTTAGAGGGCCACATGTTCCCACCTCTTATTTCCACATGCATGGTCAATAAAGAACTTTCGTATCTCAACGTAGCATGTTCATGTCTCCTTGTAGCACTTATAGCTTTATGGAAGTGAGTTGATGGCAACTTACAAGTGTCAGGAGCAATGCTTCAACACTTTCAAACATGTGCTGTGTCAGAAAGATTTTGGGCATTTCATAGCAGGACAGAGTTTCAAACAAAGATGTGGTCTCTCAGTCCAATCTGGGGCTGCCTTAACTTCCTTCAGCCTAATCCCAGGTTTACCCAAATCAGTCTGATTCAGTTTGGGATCAGGGATTTCAGTAGAACCCTAGTATTTTTAAACTGCTTTCTGGCTGGACCTCACAAAGTGCTTTAAATTAAATTATTCCAACCATAGGCATCATTTTTTTTAAAAAAAAAAAAATTACATGTGTGAACCAGCATGTCCTGTTGGATTCAATAGATTTAGCAATTTTTTAAAAGTATGATAGAAGAATAGAGAATAAGAAAAAGTATAAAATAAATGTATGGTGGGAGAGGGGGAGCATTCACAGACAAACCTTCTTCGTTGCTCCTGTCTCTCATTCTTTGATTTAGTACCACAGAAGTTCAGCCATTGGTGCGACAACTTTTCTTTTGATTAGCTGAGCCAGCAATGCACTGCACTGTCATTCTGCCTATGGAGAATTAAATTTGAGCTCACGAGAACAGGTTTGTTTTGTTCTAAATTAGTTTTTGTTTTGTCTCCTATACACATACTCACCTCGTTGCTGTGCTGATGACATCAAGTGGAATTATGGTGGAATTCAAAGGTGTTTCACAGCCTCTGACAGTAGCAGCGGTGGCGGTTGCTTAATTTTTAATCTGATGAGCCTGTGCTACTAATGTAATGTGCTTGTACATCTTCGAGTGTTTGTGTATCGTTGCAAAAAGATACTGCAGAACCCTGAAGGTGGAAAAAGAGAAATAGATCAAAAACAGAATCAGAAATCACGATGAACACGCCTTCATCTAACAAACCTTCTTTAAGAAACAATTGAACCCGTGGTTGTGTTTCTGCAACCACAACCAACTATGACCAGTTGGAACCAAGCCAGATAATCATCAAAATGACCAGAAGAGAAGAGAAATATCAAGAAGAGTGGAAGAAATTTAAAGACTATTTGAATAAATACTGTAACATTAAAAATTAGAAATTACTTGAAAGTACTAAATAGGTTTAGGATGAAATTAAGAGTTGGTAAAATAATTGAGATTTAGAACCTTAAGAAAACTTCAGAATTTTTATTTTAATTGGAATATTGTGTTTTAATATTGATATTAGAAAACTGCTACATTTAAGAAGAAGAAGAAGAGTTTGGATTTGATATCCCGCCTTTCACTCCCCTTCTGGACTCTCAAAGCGGCTCACAACCTCCTTTCCCTTCCTCCCCACAACAAACACTCTGTGAGGTGAGTGAGGCTGAGAGACTTCAGAGAAGTGTGACTGGCCCAAGGTCACCCAGCAGCTGCATGTGGAGGAGCGGAGACGCGAACCCGGTTCCCCAGATTACGAGACTATCACTCTTAACCACTGCACCACACTGGCTTAAATACAAGGAAATTCAGATGGGAGGGCTCAGAGGAAGTCAAAACCATGTTTATGATGTTAGAAGTTTAAATAACCAATTAATTTGTATTGTCTGGGTGTTCGTTGACATGTATTTTTCTTTTCCTGTTTTCTTTTTTGTTTATATTTGTGATTTTGTTTTTTTGTTTTTTGTTGTAGTATGTGTTATATTTGCAAGAAACTTAATAAAAACTATTTAAAAAAGAGATAATCATCAAAATGATAATCTCTTCTGACAGTGAAAACCAAATTGTAATGTTATTAATCCTAGGTGACTGTGAAAGGGCATGTACATGTTGGAATTAAGACCTAACTACAATGGGTGCACTGGGATTCTAACTCACGAAATTATAAGTCATGTCTGGACAGAGGAACTTCAACATGAAGAAGATTATACATACCATATCTTTTTGCATGAAGGTAATGGATTCTCTGAATTCACATGGCTCATAGCTATTTTATGCTGGACTGAGAGAAAAGGGTGAAGAAGCAGGATTGGTCTGTAGAAGTTACAAGATAAAATCCTGCCCATTCACACTCCCATTTCTGTACTGACAAAAACAATAACATTGTTCACTTATACAGGTTACCATATCAGAGACCAGTCTCCCCCAGATGGTGTACCTGAATCCATCGGTTTGGGTCTTATCCTCCAGAACAGGAGAAAACAATATTGTTCCATCTTCCATGTGACATTCCTTAAGATACAACAGGGGCTGTTGTAGTAACTGTGGGAGTAGAATTCCATGTCACAGACCTGGGTCTTGGGAAATAAAAAGTGGGAATAAAAATTATATCTTCTATCAGATATTCAGCAGGATTGAATGAATATACTTTTAATGATGCACATATGTATTGGCTATGATAATATCATCTGTTCTTCAGAATGGTGAAAATATGGGAGAATAATCTCAGAATGTGTTAATTAGATTCTGTTGCATGTTTTATTTTTCCTGTTCCCGCCAACTATTTTTGTAATTTGGAAAAATTGAATAACAATATTTTTTTAGAAAAGAATTAGAATCTGTTGTTTGGGTGGAGATTTCTGGGGATCTAAGCTTTCCCCCTTCTATATTGCTATCAACAATTGGACTCCTTTCTTTTTTTCCATATAATCTACTCGGTGGAGTCAACAAAATATTGTAAATCTGTCCTGTCTTGTAGCATGGGAATGGTAATGGGGCAACTTCACTCTCCTCCCCCACCCCAATTAAGTACAAATACGACTGCAATGAAAGGACTACCCTGATGTTTGTTATCTTGATCTGGCCAATTATGCAGTCATGGGTCTTCTCACATGTTGATTATTTTAACGTTGTTACCTGCTTTGGGGGGAAGAGCAGCAGGTTATAGATCGACATCAGTAGATACGGTGGTACCTCAGATTAAGAACTTAATTTGTTCTGGAGGTCCGTTTTTGTTTTTTTTTAAATGATATTTATTAAAGTTTTAAATAACACATATAAACACAAAAGACAATAAAAAGATAAACAAACAAACAAAACAAATCAAAAACAAGTATAAGTTCAAACCATAATTTCTAATCCTAATTTCACCGACCTCCTCACACCTCCCCCTTCTGTATTCTAATCTCATTTATCTTATCAGCAAATCCATTCCCACATTTCCCATAGTTTTTATTAATTCTATTCTTTTTCCTTAAATCAATTCCCCTGCAAACCACTAATTTTTAAACCCATATCATTTTAGCCTTCATTAGTTTTGTAATGTTTATTAAGATAGTCTTTAAACTTCTTCCAATCTTCTTCCACTGTCTCTTTGTCCTGGTCTCGGATTCTGCCAGTCATCTCTGCCAGTCCCATGTATTCTGTCATCTTCATCTGCCATTCTTCCAGAGTGGGTGGATCTGGTGTCTTCCAATACTTTGCGATGAGAATCCTTGCTGCTGTAGTAGCATACATAAAAAAAGTTCTGTCCTTCTTTAACACCACGTGGCTTACCATACCCAGGAGAAAGGCCTCTGGTTTCTTCAGGAAGGTATATTTAAATACCTTTTTCATTTCATTATATATCATTTCCCAGAAAGCCTTAATCCTTGGGCATGTCCACCAGAGGTGAAAGAATGTACCTTCATTTTCTTTACATTTCCAACATTTGTTATCTGGTAAGTGGTAAATTTTTGCAAGCTTGAATGGGGTCATGTACCACCTATAGATCATTTTCATAATATTCTCTCTCAAGGCATTACATGCCGTGAATTTCATGCCGGTGGTCCACAACCTTTCCCAGTCAGCAAACATAATGTTATGACCAATATCTTGAGCCCACTTAACCATAGCTGATTTGACTGTTTCATCCTGTGTATTCCATTTCAACAGCAAGTTATACATTTTTGACAAATTCTTAGTATTGGATTCTAGCAACTGTTTCCAGTTTTGATTTTTCCACCTGAAAGCCCATTTTCCTATCCAACTTATAGACCTCCAATATTTGATAATAATGAAGCCAGTCTCGCACTTTATCTTTTAGATTCTCAAAACTCTGCAACTTCCACTTATCGCCCTCCTGTTCTAAAATTTCACAATATTTTGGCCATTTGGCCTCCATATTAAGTTTTTTCAATGCTTTTGCCTCCATTGGTGACAGCCACCTTGGAGTTTTGTTCTCCAGCAAATCTTTGTATTTAATCCAGACATTGTATAATGCTTTCCTGACAATATGGTTTTTAAAACCTTTGTGCACCTTAACCTTGTCATACCACAAATATGCATGCCACCCAAAAAAATTGTTAAATCCTTCCAAGTCCAAAATGTCTGTATTCTCGAGAAGCAGCCAGTCCTTTAACCAGCAGAAAGCTGCTGATTCATAGTAAAGTTTCAAATCCGGCAGGGCAAACCCCCCTCTTTCCTTTGCGTCAGTTAAAATCTTAAATTTTATCCTGGGTTTTTTGCCCTGCCAGATAAATTTAGAAATGTCTTGCTGCCAACCCTTGAAACAGTCCATCTTGTCCGTTCTGGAGGTCCGTTCTTAACCTGAAACTGTTCTTAACCTGAAGCACCACTTTAGCTAATGGGGTCTCCTGCCGCCGCCGTGCTGCCGGAGCACGATTTCTGTTCTCATCCTGAAGCAAAGTTCTTAACCTGAGGTACTATTTCTGGGTTAGCGGAGTCTGTAACCTGAAGCATATGTAACCCGAGGTAGCACTGTAATCTGTGGAATTAAGTGAAATGGAACCAGAAGTTAGGCTGTCTGAATCGAAAGGTGTATCTACACTTCAGACACCTTCAACCAGGGTCAATATTTGCTCATGCTCCTCAGGAATCCCTGATAACTGTCATCTGTGCAACAGATCTCCAGCAAAAGCTCTCAGTGCTCATGCTATACTACAGTTCCCAAAACCCTTTGGAAAAAGCTATAACTGAACTAGTATATTTTTGTAGTAGCATTTACTCTTTGAGGCATTCCCATATGATGTGATTTGAAGTATTAGTGTCTGGAAATGTTCCCCTACTAGGTCCATCAGTCTCTGTGTGTACATTATTACTTATATCCACACTACAAACACGTTTTAGAAAGCCTGTAGAATACGAAATAGAAGCTTAGGTTTTCAAGTTGAGATTGAATTTTTAAATTTTATTTTAAGCAGCAAAATAATATGTTTTTTTCTCTCTTTGAGAATATAATTGCTATTCATTTCTTTAAGCAGAACTCCACCATCAGTTTATGAAACCTGGATGTTAACATTTAAGGCTACCAATGAGGTAAGCTGGTTTTTCTTGTCAAGTTCAGTGCACACAAACATCAATTTTACTCCTTTTCAAGTAAAATGTGTGCCACACTATGCAGGATGATATATTAGCACAGTATGTTTAATTGGTAAGAAATGGTAAGTGGAACAGTGGCCCCGCAGGGATCATCCAAATCATACTAGAATCAAAAGGGGTGAGAGATGAGTGCATCTGTGTGACAAAATGGAACATTCTGGACCCTCCTGACAAAGAACCAACTGTAAGGTGCCAAGGAATTCAAAATGGGGATTTATTCTGCAGAACCCATGTGCTTTCTGCCGTAAAGCACCAAAACAGCTTCCATGTACTGGAGGGGTACTGGCTTCATCTTTCCCACAACGCAGCTCTACCTATATAATAAAAAGAAGGTACAGCAGCTCATTAGCCCAGCCAGAACTAGGGCTGAGCCAAAATATTCAGCTCAACTATTGGGAGGCTTTTGTGCAGTTGGACAAAAATTCCATCAAAGACTGATTTGCGGGGAGGGGGTCTTAACCCTAATTGTGAGGTAGCTGCATATTTTCCTTACTTTTTCCTTTCTTTTCCTTTTAAACTTACCCCTACTTGGCTTTTTTGTATGCAAAAGAAAGAAAGAATCTCTCTACTTTGCCCATCTCTGAATGTGATTCCCTGAATATCCCACACAAATGGTCCCACAAAAGTGGTGTAACTGGCACACCTTTAGCCCAAACAGGTGAGACGAGGAACCAGTTCTGGCCTGTGCAGTTGTGGAGCCCTCAGTCAGAAGAAGAAGAAGAAGAAGAAGAAGAAGAAGAAGAAGAAGAGTTTGGATTTGATATCCCTCTTTATTACTACCCGAAGGAGTCTCAAAGCGGCTAACATTCTCCTTTCCCTTCCTCCCCCACAACAAACACTCTGTGAGGTGAGTGGGGCTGAGAGACTTCAGAGAAGTGTGACTAGCCCAAGGTCACCCAGCAGCTGCATGTGGAGGAGCGGGGAATCGAACCCGGTTCACCAGATTACGAGTCCACTGCTTTTAACCACTACACCACACTGAAGCATTTGTCCAGCTCTGGAGTCATGCAGACTGCATGGCTTAACCTTGCCTTCATTACCTGCTTGATCTGGAACCTGCCTCGCTGCCAGCCCAGTTTCAAGAATATATTTTGCCCCTTGCCCTTGGGGATTTGATCTGCCTGTGCCAGATCCAGACCCCTAGCTGTGTCTTGTCTTGGAGAGTTTTAAAACCTGACACCAAATTAGGCTTCCCACATGTTCCTAATGCACTCATAGAAACAGATCTTCTTATAGGCTGAACTGGTTAATGGCGAAGCCTCATTAACATCACTGAGGTTATTGGGGTTCTACTTTTGATTGAAATGTGGTGGGAAATAAAAATATAAACTCCTGACATCACCAGAGAACCCAAATAATATGATGGTTGTTTTGTTGTTATCACATTTTTTATTACAAAGTTATTTTTATGGCTCAGGTTTTGTATCATAAGCTTGTAGGGATTTTAGGAAGGGTTCTTGCTGGGTTTTTGCCATCTAAAGCTCCAGAAAAGATTTTAAATGAATGAATGGATAGGCACATTGTTGATGTTCATAGGTAAAGTAAAAAAAAAATTCCTTCCAGTAGCACCTTAGAGATCAACTAAGTTTGTTATTGGTATGAGCTTTCGTGTGCATGCACACTTCTTCAGATAGACGTGCATACACACGAAAGCTTATACCAATAACAAACTTAGTTGGTCTCTAAGGTGCTACTGGAAGGAATTTTTAAATTTTGTTTCGACTATGGCAGACCTACACGGCTACCTACCTATAAATAGGTAAAGTAGCCACTCTAGTAAAATGTTGTCTCCTTGAAGCTGACCCAGAAACTCCAGCTGGTGTAGAAGGCTGCGGTGACGCTCCTTGCGAGGTCCTTGCTGTGGGACACATTCATCCAGTGCTATACCAGCTGCACTGGCTCCTGACGGAGTACAGGGTCAGGTTTAAGGTGCTGGCTTTGAGCTTTAAAGCCCTATCTAGCCTAGGAGCCTTGTACCTACAGGACCTCCTCTCCTGGTATGCCCCGCGGAGGTCCCGGGCCTCAAGGAGGTTAAACTGGCCTTTCTCCTGGGCATGGTCGGCCAATTGGTGCCAAAGAAGGATAGAAATTTTTTTATGTATGCTACAACAGCAGCAAGGATACTTGTTGCAAAGTATTGGAAGACACAAGATTTACCCACCCTGGAAGAATGGCAGATGAAGGTGATGGAATATATGGAATTGGCGGAAATGACTGGCAGAATCCGAGACCAGGGAGAAGAGTCGGTAGAAGAAGATTGGAAGAAATTTAAAGACTACTTACAGAAATATTGTAAAATCAATGAATGTTAGAATGATGTCGGAATGAAGTTAAGTGGTTCTTAGCAGTAACGCTAGAAAGGAGTAGGTGAAAATGGATTTTTAACAGGCGAGAAAGTAAAGTTATAATATATTAAGATATGGGATTAAGATAAAAATAAAGAGGGAAAGGATTTGCTGAGTTAACCAATTGAACTGGAATACAAAAAAGGGAGGTGTGGGGAGGTCAGCGAAACAAGTAAATGAAAGATAAGTTATGGAATGATGGACTTACTTTTAATTGTGTTTATTTTTTCTGTATTTTGTATTTTTTTCTTATTTTTTTCTTACCTTTGTAACCTTTTTAGAAATTTCAATAAATATTATATATATATATAAAATAAACTGGCCTCAACCAGGGCCAAGGCCTTTTCGCCTTTGGCCCCAGCCTGGTGGAATGCTCTATCGCAGGAGACCAGGGTCCTGTGGGACTTGATATACTTCCACAGGGCCTGCAAGACAGAGTTGTTCTGCCTGGCCTTCGGTCCGGGCCCAGTTTGACGCCCCTCTATGGGACCCTGGAAGTTACCTCTTTGGCCCTTTTATTGGCTTATGTGGGACCAACTTGGATAACTGGCCCTGATGAATACTTGAGGTTCCCGACCCCTGTGGTTGTAATTTCATGGGCAGTCATTTAATTTTATCCTGATTCTAATTTTTAAGCTGTATTTTAATCAATTGTTTGATTGCATTTTAATGTATTTGACATTTGATGTTAGTCACCCTGAGCCCGGTCTTGGCTGGGGAGGGCGGGGTATAAATAAAAATTTACTTACTTACTTATTATTTGATGTTTGTAGTTTCCAAAATATTCAGGATTCTTTGCATTCCACAAGGAAAGTGGTTTGTTGTTTTTTTTTATAAACTGCATTGGAAATTTCCATATTTTGAATATGCTGCAGGAATAATTGTCCCTGTCTAGGTATGGGCTGGCAATGCATGGAAACAGCTTCCCACAAGCATATCTCTTACAAATGTTCATGTAAACAGGTGGGAAATGCTCCTGGTCTCGCAAACCTGAGAAAGAACAAAATCCCTGGACTTGACTCAAGCCATGGACTTGACACAAATCTAGCTTGCAGAAGCTCCAAGCATAGGCAGGCTAGAAGAAAATTTATGTGTGATCAGCTGTTTGGGAGGGGGAGCTGAATTCTGTCCCCCTCTCTCCTCCCTTCCAAACAGCTATTTGGCATAACTGATGCTTTCTAAAAGTACTCCTCATGTGCAGTCCTGGCAGTTGCACAATTGTGTTACTGGATTAGGACTAATGTACTTTGGTATAATTACAGCATACCCATGTGTGTGTTTACCCCTTGTGTTCCATGATGCTTACTCCCAGATAAAGTCTGCATAGGATTTCAGCTGTAGTCCATTTTCATATTTAATAAAGAACTTTATTTTTCAGTTAAATCCATGTGGTTTTTGTAGCCTCCAAGGCTTTTTCTGATATGTCCCTTTCGAACCTTTGTTGCCCATATAAAAATCTTCCTACAATATTTACTGCTGTTTCTATGAGTGGTTTGGCATCAGGTGTGCTGAACTGAAAATACTGTAATAGATTGGGCTGACATTATACGACTTAAGGTCCCAGTACTTCAGCAGAATTGCTGCCCAACTTTCCATATTCAGAAAATATATCTACATTTTATCTTCTGGGTTTATTGTATCCATTTTAGTACTTTAACCTTTGTCATTTGACTCCATTAAACTCCATGGATTCTTCAGCTGTTTCTGAGGGAAGAGATTTCTTACCTAGGACGCTGAACATTTTATAGTGTTCTGTAATTGTAGCATTTTATTTAAGGGTATTATAAGCAACACATAAGTCTGCCATAACTGAGGCTTTTTCAGCTGTTTGAATTAATGCAAATTCTGTTACCATTATATTTTATAAACAGGGCATAAAAGAGTGTTCCAAGTGAAACAGAAGCGGAGAACTCTGCGATCATGCAATTTTCCTCAGATTTATTGCCTGTGAGTCTCTGTGTAAATCCTAGCAATTTCACAAATTGGAAATGGCTCCACCACATTGTCTTCTGTATTTATAAAGGGGTTCATAATTACCAACATTCTTTTTCAGAGCCCTTTAGATATAGGCAGCTCTTATTTATTACATGCTTGCTTTTTAAAATACATTTTGCACTGAATATGTATCAGTTTGCCTTAGTCAATGTTAAGATTCATTTTGCCATGTGTCAGTGTGATTATCCAGCAGATAAACAGTATTGTGAATAAAAGCCTTTATATACTCCCCGTTCCTCTCAAATTGAGCTCATTGAAGCTGGTCTTCAGGAACAGGAAAAGAGGGGGAAATCAAAACATCACATGGTTGGATAGCCTGTTTAAGAGATTTTGCTGAGATGCAAACTAAGGGTGCAGGGAATATTTGTGCATTTCATTATGGGGAGCAGAACAAACATTTGGGGGTATTTCCAATGTTCCCCCTCCTTGCTCATCTTGTTCACTGTCTGGATTTCCTTCTGATCTGCAACATCTTTGCCCAATAGACTTCTATTTAGTGGCATTTATATATTTTTCTTTCTGTGGATTTGATCCCAACCAGTCAAGGATCTCATAGCAAATGTGGTGATGTCAAGATGATATCTCAAGGGGAGTTAACCCACTCTGGCCTGTCTCTCACACAAGTTCCTCTCTTCTATCCATCATCTCTCTATATGTATTTTCATTTATCCAAAATTTATCTTCATAAATCAAAACATATGCATAAGTTAATAGAGTACTATTAAAAATTAACAGTCATAGTACCTAGGGGTAAATATAACAGCAAAAAATCTGAGTCTATTTAAGGATAATTATGAAAAATGCTGGTCTGAAATTAAGAGAGACTTGGACAGTTGGACAAAATTGAAGCTTTCTTTGTTAGGGCGAATTGCAGCTATTAAGATGAATGTATTGCCAAAGATGCTATTTTTGTTCCAAACGTTGCAAATTGTGGACAAAACGGAGTGCTTCCAGAAGTGGCAGAGAGATATTTCCAAATTTGTCTGGCAGGGCAAAAAGCCCAGAATTAAGTTTAAGATATTAACCGATGCGAAAGAAAGAGGGGGCTTTGCCCTGCCAGACTTAAGGTTGTACTATGAAGCCGCAGCCTTCTGCTGGCTAAAAGACTGGCTACTTCTCGAAGACACTGACGTGCTGGATTTGGAAGGTTTTAACAATGCTTTTGGTTGGCATGCATACTTATGGTATGACAAAGTTAAGATCAATAAGGCCTTTAAGAACCATATTGTCAGGAAAGCAGTATTTAATGTCTGGACAAAATACAAAGACTTATTGGAAAATAAAACTCCAAGGTGGCATTCACCTCTGGAAGCTAAGGCCCGAAAAAGACCCAATATGGAAGCCGACTGGCCAGAATATTGGGAAATATTAGAAAAAGATGGAAATAATTGGAAATTGCAGAGTTTGGAGAAAATGAAGGATAAAGTGCGAGACTGGTTACATTACGCTCAGATTAAAGAAGTGTTTAAAAATGATAAAAGTTAGGGTTCCAGGTGGAGAAATCGAAGTTGGAAACAGAGCTGTTAGAACCTAAGGCTAAGGTACTTTCAAGAATGTATAACTTGCTGTTGAAATGGAATACACAAGACGAAATGGTTAAATCGGCTATGATAAAATGGGCACAGGATATTGGGCATAACATTATGTTTGAGGACTGGGAAAGGTTGTGGACCACTGGGCTGAACTTTACTGCATGTAATGCTTTAAAGGAAAATGTAATGAAAATGATATACAGATGGTACATGACCCCAGTTAAACTTGCCAAAATATACCATTTGTCTGATAATAAATGTTGGAAATGTAAAGAAAATGAAGGAACATTCTTTCACCTCTGGTGGACCTGCCCTAAAGTGAAGGTCTTCTGGGAAATGATATATAATGAGCTGAAAAAGGTATTTAAGTATACCTTCACTAAGAAACCAGAGGCCTTCCTCCTGGGTATTGTCGGCCAGAAGGTGTTAAAGAAGGATAGAACATTCTTTATGTATGCAACAACGGCAGCAAGGATACTCATCGCTAAGAACTGGAAAACTCAAGATCTACCCACACTGGAAGAATGGCAGATGCAGCTGATGGACTATATGCAACTGGCGGAGATGACTGGCAGAATTCGAGACTTCCGGGATAGCGCGAACGGGGTAATGGCGGATTCCCTCTGAGCTCCGGAGGGAATCGGCTCCGCCAGGGACGGGTCTTGCCGTGCCGGCGACACGGGGACCCTTAGAAACCGCAGGCGCGGAAGCCTGCGGACATGGAGACTCGGTGGGCACCTTAAGCGCCCCCCCGACCCGCGAAGAGCCTTTTTAAAGGCTACGGAGTGGACCGGAGAGCGGCGTGGTGCTGAGAGTCGATCGCTGCCTTGGCGGAGTGAAGCCGCGAGCCATGACCGGAGAGCGCTATCTTTCTTCCTGAAATTCGGACTGAAACAAATATCCTGTGAGTAGAAGGAAATTTTGGCACTAAAATTTCTATACCTAAAATTGAGTACGATCGGGGGTGTGTTAAAAGGAAGTCCGCACTCCCCCCCCCACAGAAAGAGTCAAAGCAAGGAGAGGAGCACTAAGGCGGAAAAGACTTTGGTGTTTAAATAGACACTCTCATGAATTGGATTATAAGTTTTTGTGCTGGAGTGGAAAAGAGTAGAATTTCGGAAGCTTTTCTTTTTTGGTAATCACCCCCCCCCCCTTGGACCCGGGAGCGCCCTGCGTGTGAGCCCGAGGGAAAAGAACAAAGAGTTTGACAGCTGTCAAAGGAGCTGTCAAACGAGTGGAAAAGATTTGGAACTGTGTTGCTAGTCCCCTTGCTACATTTATAACTGAACTTTTAGAAACAAAGTGATTGGGAATAACAAAGTAGCAGGGAACAACAGTAACGGATTGTTGGAATAAGATCATGATGGAAATCCCCCTGGAGGGAATTAAAGATATTGCAATGGCCGCAGAAGAGAAACTGTGGGCAGAGATCCAAAGGATGTTTTTTCTCGTGGGAACTTTACAAGAGCAAAGTACTACAATGAGTAAACAACTGGAGACTTTCGGTTTGGAACTGGGCATCTCTGCCAATGATACAAAGCTGATGGAAAAAAACTCTGCAGCTGTAGAGGATGAGATAACTTTGGAAATGGGGGAAAAGAAAGAGGAAGAAGGAGAGGATTTTCAGGTGGAAAAAATCAACCAAAAGCCGGCAACCTTTGGAAACAAAGGAAATAAAGGAAATGACAACTGGATCGCAAATCTGCAAAAGGAGAGAGAGAGAAAGGAAGAAGTCCCTGAAATAACAGGAATACTGGACTATATAAGAGCAAACAAGCATGATTGGGACTTCTTCATTTGGTTGGAGTATGAGAGATTGAGTGGTCCTGAGCAGAAACTGACACTGACTGATTTGGAAGGAGGAAAACATGAGGGGCCGGTGACAGAACCTCTTCAAAAAGAGAGAGCCAACAAAATGGACTACCAACAAAACTGGTGGATAGAGACTAACTGGGGCTTAAGAGCCTCTGATGTGAGAAACCCGGGCTAAAATAGCCAACTTATTGGGACATTGGTTTGGGAAGGGACAGAACCGGGGCAAGGAGGGAGGGGAGAGTAGAATAGTTGAAATCTGAGATTTAGAATTGCTATATTATGATTTTGGGTGTAATATGGGAAGGGAGAAATTTATGGGAGAAAACTTAGGCCGCTCTTAGAGAAATGATTAATTGTGTAAAGTTGGATAAGTTAAACTGGGTTAAGTCTATGAGATAAACTTTAAGAAAAGACAAGAAATATTTAAGGGACGAGAGAAATAACTTGCTGAGATAATTAACGAAATTGGAATGTGGGAGGGAGGGTGCGGGGAAGTCAATGAAAGAAGGTAATGAAAGTAAGGTGATGAAGTTATGCATGTTTTGTTTTGTCTTTATATGTTTGTCTGTTTGTTAAAAAATTTGAAAACCCAATAAAAATTTATATATATAAAAAAAAAAATGACTGGCAGAATTCGAGACCTGGGAGAAGAAAGGATTGAAGAAGATTGGAAGAAATTTAAGATTTATCTACAAAAATATTGTGATTTAGAGGAATGTTAATAAGGATGCTTGGTTATAAATAATTGGCCATCACTAAATTGGATCGGAAATTGACGATAAATGAGATTAAGAGAAACAAAAATTTGTTGGAGAATTGTTACATTATATTGAATTGAGTGGTTATAAATTTGCAAATAAGATGATAATTTGCTTGAAAAAATTTATTAACGATGTAAGTGGGAGCGGGAGACGTGAGGAAGTCCAAAGAAGTTATGAAATTTTGTTAAAACAAAGCAATGCTGTTTATTATCTTTGTATTTCTTTTATAAAAAACCCTAATAAATATTTTATAAAAAAATAAAATAAAAATTAACAGTCATAAAGAAAGCAAAGGAGGGAGGAAATTAAAAGAAAAGAGAGGTTTCCACTTTTTTATCTGCCAATTATTTGTATATCAATTATTCAAAATATTTAACCTTTGCACTCCAAAAATATCCAGCTTTCCCCCATTTTGCTAGATGGTAATCCCAAATTTTCTTCCCGGGCACCCAGAATTCACAAACACATTCTTTATCATGGTCCAAAGACCCACAAAAACAATTTCAAGAGCAAAGTACAACAGAAATATGGAAAAGTCGTTTACTAGACAGTCACTCAGAATTCATCTTTTCTCAATCAGGAAGTCCAGTTCATTTATGTATTGTTATCTTCAAGTGTCCAAAATAACCTTTTCCCAATTCCTTGTGGCAAAACTCCTGACACATTTTGATGGAAGTAAGAAACAGTGTTTCTGCAAATTATTAAAGAACCAGAGGAACTTCCCAGGGCTGATTCCATGTTTTTCGGGTACTCTGGACTCCTTGCTATAGAATTGCCCCTTATTTATTGAGGGAAGCCAAAGTGAAAATATGGCTGGGGAGGGTAGAAGCAGATGACACAACAACAGATAAGTCATGCTCACTTGAGTCAAGGCCTGCTCATCTTGTAGTCATTGAAAGTGCAGGTTAACAGCAGTAGCTCAAGGAAAGATAGGTGCTATCACAATTGTTATGATACCAGGAGCCATTATGCCAATCCAACTCTCAACTCAAACCTACTTGCATGCTAAGAAAGCAAGGGATCCCATGTAATATGATGAACATTTTACTAGTCTAGTGTTTAAATTCTCTCTCTTGCTCTCTTGTTTGTGTGTGTGTTTGTTTGTTTGTTTTCTGTACTGCCTTTCACCCCAAAATCACAGGGCAGTTTACAATACAAAAGCACAAAAATGAATTTCATAAATCGGGTCCTCCCTTAAAGAGGGCATGTGTTGTGTTGGGACCTGGCAACCTAACCCTGTGTTGTGGGTGGGTACGTTTGGATAACCACAAGACCCGATTGGTAGGTTCCTTGATGCAGGGTTCAATCAGGCCAATGGGGCATAGGCTAAATGGATCAAGGGATCTATATATACCTATGCACGTGACCCAGAGCTTCCTCTTTCGGTGTGAGCATCGGAACACCAGCAACGTGTCCACTGTGAGCCGAGAGAGAGAGCGATCTACTTTGATGATTCAGGGACTTGATGGTTTGGTCAACCCCTGTGCCCGTGCCTGAGTCCAGGGGGGCATTTGGGTGGCGGAGATAGCCTGCTCCCGGCTTTCCACTTATCCAGGTGTTCACCCTTGGTTCACCTATGCTGGTGCCCAGGGTCAGTGCTACCTCCAATGGTGCAGGGAGCTACTCGAACCAGAGCCTATGCAACCACTCACTTGCTGTAATCAATAAAGTTGTGGCCTAAATTCTGCCAAAAACCAAACCAAAATTTGAGTCTTATGTGAATTTATTTATGGGGGAGGTTTAAGGGTCTCAACACGCAAAAACAAACAAAAACAATACCCCCACCACCCCACAGTTTAAAAGGCCACAGGTTGTTTAATTAGCCAAAGGCATGAGAACTACTTTTGCTTGGTGCCTAAAGATATGTAATGAAAGCACCAGACAAGTCTCCCTGAGGAGAGCATTCCACAAATGGGGAGCCATTGCAGAAAAGGCCCCATCTCATCCTTTGGTTCTCTCATGAAGGACGCACACAAAGAAGGGACTCAGTTGCTGATCGCAGGGTCTAGGTCAGTTCCTATGGGGAGAGGTGATCCCTTAACCTCTTTGTTGCTGATCTGGAGGTAGCCATTCTTGATCAAGGCAGCTCAAATAGAAACTCCAATGTAAAATTGTCAAATTACAACTAGGGCCAGCCCAAACGTTAGGCAGAATGGGAGACCGCCTCAGGCACTAGCACTGCTAGGAATCTAATCATCTTCTTATAATGAATTCTTGCTGTTGTGAATGGTCATTTATTTATTTGCATAAATCTAAGCTTAAACCTAGTTTAACCATCGTACTTTGGGCAGTTCAGTTCCATCAGATCTCACAGTTGACAGTTTTTCTCTCTGTGCGGGCATTAATAAACACTTCTGCAACATCTGATGGAGACTCTAGGCATTGAAACCTTACATCATAATACATTTTCAGGCACCATAGGACTATTGCTGCCACATTCTAGCTTCTTTCCTGTTTGGGCCCTTCTATGTTTAGTAAAGACTTCAGTTGCTAATGACGTTCTGTTCTCACTCAATGAATTCTGATTATTTCTCCTTCTGTGAATTCTTTTGTGTGAAGCAAGTTTGCTGCTCCCACTGCAGCTCTTTTCCATGGTGTGGGTCCTCTGTATAAGCTGTAATTGCAAAATGGAAACCTCTTCTCATTCGCGATAAATATTTCTTATACTTAAGGTGATCACCAGTACAGATCGCAAAAATGTATAAAACCGGGTCAAATATATGTTGGAAATGTAAAGAAAAAGAAGGAACTTTTTGTCATATGTGGTGGGAATGTAGAGAATTTTTTTAAAATTGGGAAATGATATACAATGAATTGAAAAAATGTTTTAAATGATATTTGTAAAAAAAAAAAAAACTGAAGCATTTTTGTTAGGGATTGTAGGAGAAGATCGGCCAAGAAAAACAAAGAATTTATTTATGTATGCTACAACAGCAGCAAGAGTCTTGATAGCACAAGGATAGAAGAATGAGGAAATCCCAACAAAAGAACAGTGGCAAGAAAAATTGATGAGTTATGCAGAGTTGGCTAAATTGACATACAAATTGTGGGACAAGGACAACTGTGGCTTTAAGGAAGAATGGGAGCTTTTTAACAAATTATCTAAAAAGACAACAAAATGAACTGGACTCCTTGGCAGGTATTGAATAAACATACACAAATTTATTGGTTGATAACATGTTAGATAGATAATGTGAGCATGTGTAAAATTTTATAACATGCAGAGAATAATATGTGCTGAGAAATCAGAGAGGGGAGCTGAGGGAAGTCTTTGGTGGGGTCGAGGGGAGGGGTGGATGGAAGGAGGGGGGAAAGGGGAAAAATAATGTATGGTTATATGGTTTGATAATTTGTTATGTTGAAATTGCTAATAAAAATATTTTTTTAAAAAAACTGGAAGATCTAAAAAATAATAATAATCAGTTGATCAAATTCAGCATTTGTCCTGGAAATGACCGCTCCCCACTTAAAACGGGGGGCGCCTTTTGCGTGGACGCGTGCAGCCCTGGATCTGGAGTGGCCCCATCAGCATAGGCTTTGCCTTCCCTCAGGTGGGATACCTGGAGGTCCCCGCCTACCCCAGTGAGTTGTCCAATCCCACCTGGGGGAAGCGTTGCCAGGGAAACCAGGCCAGGTAAGAGGAGGGATTACCTGCCCACACAATAGAGGGTGGATCTTAATTGGTAATCCTCACTTGGCTCCAGAGCTTCTCCCACCCTACCCACCCTCAGTTAATGTCTTCTTTTGCAGGTTAACTTTTCTTCATAGGTTTTGCAGGTTAACCTGTCTCCACAGGTATGCGGGCGCTGCTACGATAAGGTCGCTGTTAAAGGGCCGGAAAGGAATTTCCCTGCATTGGCAGGTTTCGCCTTTCCCGTAGCAAAACGTCACAACTTTGGCGGTATCAGGCCTTGGGCGGAATCCTTTAGTCCATCTTCCTCTTTGCGGCGGCGATACCAGGGTTCCCCGTTAAAGGGGTTTTTGAAGGGAGGCTTTGGCCGTACGCCGAAAGGTCATCATTGCTCTCCCCTGCAGCGGCGTAACGGGGGCGGCTATCTCTGCTTGAACATATGTTCTCCAGAGCCGGCCCATCCCCCCCACACACACACTGGATAACCCTGATGCTCCCTAGGTACCCGGCTGGGGACTAGGGAGGGAGAACGCCCAATGCCTGAGCCAAGGTCTACCCACATTTGAAATTTAATAAAGTTGTGGCCAATTTAATCCCATAGCACGTTGTCTAGAGTCGTTATTCCACATGACGGGGGGACCACTCGGGATCTGGGGACTCCGCCTGTCCACAATTTGTCTTCTCCCCATCTGCCACTGCCACCTTATTTTTCAGAGATCTCCCAGATTCAGCATAACATATTGGTATTCCTCAATAAGCGAGCAGGATTGAAAACATTAATCCTTATCTCTGGATCTGCTGCAGGTGTTGTGCAGGGAGAGTCCCAGAGAGGCAAGAACAGGTTCTTAAATAGGGAGAAATAAAGACTCACTTGACTTGCAAAAATAAAAAAGTATATAGGCACCAGCCTGTCACTCAAGGAAAACTACAAGACATGGGGAACTACGCTTGCAGGAGGTGTTTTAAATAAGCAGCTAAGTTCTGTGCTTTTAGGGCATTGAAATCTCTTCAGAGTTTCCGTGAAAGTAAGAAACAGTTTGACTGACTTTAGCTGAAGTCTTGGTATTGCTTGCTTGGAATAGCAATGAAACATGTCAAAGGCCAGTCATTCCTAGAGCTTGAGCTGCTATGCTATTCTTGCACACAGATTTCCAAGCTGCACTTTGAAACCTATATGGAAGCCAGCAACCTTGATCCATTTGAGGAGCCATTGTTGTACAGACCCTGGAGGCTGAAGGGAAGATCATTACACATATTGCTCGTCTGCTGACTTAAGCAGAATGAAATTATCTGGTCTTTCAAGGCAACAAGAGCTCCATTTTGTAGTCGAGGCCTGAGGCACCGTGATCCACAAACCTCCTTTCTCTAAACCAGAGTTATTATCAATGCCAATACTAAATGCATAGCAACGCCACCTTTTTAAAATGCTCTAATAACAATTAATAATTATAATAATAATTCTAAAAATCTGGATAAGCCACAGGATACTAGTAGTGAGCACTTGACAAGCAGGTGGTCTATGAGGAGATAAAAAAGAGAGAGATCAGTTTAGCTAAATTTGAAGGTGGTCTCATATATAAATAGAACATTGAAGTTGGAATATAACACTCTGAACCTGCCTAGCTGGATATATTACAGCATTAAGATTTTATTATGTTTAGAAGGAGGGAGGCATGCAATGTCTACTGTTTTGCCAGGAGGAGAAACTTCATTGCTTCATGCTTGGTTTGGTACTGAGGAAAGGGTCGTCTTTGCAAACTTTTTTTTCCTTGTTGGGAACAATAATCTCTGAGGGCCTTGGTGGTGGTAGTGGCTGCTAGTGTTATTTATTGAATTTCTTACCTGTCCTTCACCATCAGTTCCCAAGGCAGCTTACAATATAAAAATGTAAAAACTTCCCTATACCTTTAAAGCACATTCAAAATGCATTTTCATTCTCTAAGAATTCTGGGAATTGTAGTTTGTTAATGGTTGCTGAGAATTTTAACTCCACGAGGGGTAAACTACAGTGCCCAGAATTCTTTGAGGGAAAGAATGTGCTTTAAATGTATTTTAAAGGTATTGTGTGTACGCAGCCTTAGTTAGTTAGAACGTGTGCAGAGGAGGGCCATCAAGATGATCAAGGGTCCGCAAACCAAGCCTTGTGAGGAACAGTTGAAGGAGCTGGGTACGTTTAGCCTGGAAGAGAGGAGACTGAGAGGAAATATGATAGACATCTTCAAATATCTCAAGGGCTGCCACGTGGAAGATGGAGCAAGGTTGCTTACTCCTGCTCTAGAAGTAGACCAGTGGATTCAAGTTGGAAGAAAGGAGATTCCAACTATTATCATTATTATTATTATTAAATTTTATTTATACCCTGCCCTCCCCAGCCAGAGCTGGGCCAGTAAAATTACAATAAAAACATAATAGAAAAAATAAACAAACCCAATTTAAAATGCAGGTTAAAATACCATTTAAAATGCAGCCTCATTTTAAAAGTAGCCCATAGATCAAAACCATAAAGGGAGAGAAACATAAGGGTCAGACTGAGTCCAAACCAAAGGCCAGGTGGAACAGCTCTGTCTTGCAGGCCCTGCAGAAAGATTTCAAGTCCCGCAGGGCCCTAGTCTCTTGTGACAGAGCATTCCACCAAGTCAGGGCCAGTACTGAAAAGGCCCTGGCCCTAGTTGAGACCAATCTAACCACCTCGTGACTTGGGACCTCCAAAGTGTTGTCATTTGTGGACCTTAAGGTCCTCTGCGGAGCATAACAGTAGAGGCAGTCCCGTAGAACTTTCTGACAGTAAGAGCTGTTTGACAGTGGAACGCACTCCCTTGGGAGGTTGTGGCTTCTCTTTCCTTACGAGGTTTTTACGCAGAGGTTAGGTGGTCATCTGTCATGGATGCTTTAGTTGAGATTCGTTCATTGCAAATGACACTTCATGTTGCATCAGATTTGGCGCAATGGCAGTCAATCTTGAACACAGTTTGGAATAGGAATTAGGTATATGTCGGCATAGCTTCCTCCACCTTTTTATATTTTAGATTGCTCAGCTACATGCTTATTTCTCGTTTTTTCAAATGAACCACTGTGGCCGATTCATGAGAACCACCAAACTTTAAAAACTGCAGGTGACAATCTGAGAGCTGTAGGCATAATCAACTACGGAGTAATTGAGCAGGATAGCAATGTAGGGAAGACATATTTTTTGCCAAAGCACCATGCCAAGCTATGAAAAGCTTCTGTTAAGACTTTAGCGTGCTTTGAGCTTCTACTCCAGAACACTGACTCTTCAAAATCTATTGTGAGCTAACTTCTTGGTACTGGGAACGAAATGACAGAGCAATGCTACTGAAGTGAAGCACTATGTTTACGAAGGTAATCAATAGCATGATTAACTTGGTAAAGTAGAAGGCTGATCAATCTTATTATTGATTAGTTTAACAAATGCATTAGAGTGTCTGTGTAGTATGGCTACATGTGTCAATGGCAGGCTACATGCGCATTGAACTAGTCAAATTGTCTTGCTATAGATGCACATAGTATTGAACAGAACAAGAGCCAAAGGCATCAGAAATTTGTTCGTTTACTTGTTTGTTTGTTTGTTTTGTTTAAACATTTCCATTATGTCACTCACTGTCAGTTTTCAAGGTGGTTTCGAATACTGGAAGTAAAAGTTGGCTCAGCATTCCTTCAGTTTATCTGTTCACGCAGCAATTACCGCATATGCGGGTGGCGCTGTGAGTTAAACCACAGAGCCTAGGACTTGCTGATCAGAAGGTTGGCGGTTCTAATCCCCGTGACAGGGTGAGCTCCCATTGCTCGGTCCCTGCTCCTGCCAACCTAGCAGTTCGAAAGCACGTCAAAGTGCAAGTAGATAAATAGGTACCGCTCCGGCGGGAAGGTAAACGGCGCTTCCGTGTGCTGCTCTGGTTCGCCAGAAGCGGCTTAGTCATGCTGGCCACATGACCTGGAAGCTGTACGCCGGCTCCCTCGGCCAATAAAGCGAGATGAGCGCCGCAACCCCAGAATCGGTCACGACTGGACCTAATGGTCAGGGGTCCCTTTACCCTTCACCTTTATTGCACAGCAAGCAGTACGCTGTTCAATAGCAGTCAACAATTTGCAGATCATCTAGTCTCTTGAGTGGATGTTGTTGTTGGTGGTGGTGGTGATGATGATGATATGTTATTGAACTACATCATACTCAAAGGAGAACCACTGAAATCATGGGCTTAGGATAGTCATGATTAAGTTAAGTCCATGGTTCCAATGCTCTGCTCTGTTCGAGTTTTTGCAAGCAAAATCCCTGATCTGGACCGTGTGCAGAGTAGAAATGAATTTGCTCTCAACCACAAGAATGAGTTTCAAAGCTGTACTGGAAACAGTCTTAAACTAGTTACAAATAAGCCGTGGCAAAAATACAAAGTAACACATTGCTCTTAAACAAACCAGCATGGCAGTCCCGTCTTCTTTTTAGGCTTTAATACAGTTCAATAAACTTTCATTTCTCTGGGCCCAGAGCAAAAGATCTTAAGCAATTTGCTTGTTCATCATCACAAAGACTGGCCACTACAGTCCCTACTGCTTCTGCTGGCTCCATTGGTGACAAAGACAATGAGTTCTCAGGTTTCATCTTCCTGCTATGAGAAATTTCTGCTTGGCTTTCTGGTGATGAGTCAGCAACTACCCTAAAGACTTAAACAGAAACATCCAACATTTTCTGTTGCATTTGCTGGGGTGAAACCTCCTGCCAAATGCAAACTTCTCTACTTTGCAAATGCTAACTTTTCTATAAGTTTTTTCAGACTTTAATCCATATAAGCATTACATTTTATGTATATTAAACTAATATATTTAACACACTCTGAGTATTACTTAGGTGGATAACATTTATGATAATGATGATTCACTTCTTCTCTATTGCCAACACATTAAGTAAAAAAATGGTGTGACATTATTTTCAGGGAACATGCTGTTAGGAACACAATATTAAATAATCACTGAAGATTTTAAAGGAATGTACAAATCTATTTACTCTGTTTTGAATATATTCTTAAATAAGAATTCAGGGTGATCTACAAAAACTCAGTGAAACATTAAAAATACAAAACCATTCCATTTAAAATTGCATATTATCAATCCATCACTGAGGTACAGCATTGAAAAACATCACATTGATACTGAACACCCCTATCTGTCCCAAAGGCCTGGGTAAAGAAACTGCCTTCAAAAGATGCTGAATTATCAACACTGAGGAGGACAACCACAGAGGAAGGGAACCACAGGTGTGGTGCCACCACTAAGGAGGCCCTTTTCCTCAGCAGTGTACGAAAGGTTGTGCCTATTGGCAAACTCTTAAAGCCTGGGCTAGGAGATATCAGAAAATATACTTCTTCAAATATTTGAGACCAAGTCATTCTAGTCTTTATATATCCATGTCAAAACAGTGAATTTTGCTCAGAAACGGTGATAATAATAATAGTAATAATAATATTTTTTTATTTATACCCCGCCCATCTGGCTGGGCTTCCCCAACCATTCTGGGCGGCTTTCAACAAAATATTAAAATACAGTAATGCATCAAACATTAAAAGCTTCCCTAGACAGGGCTACCTTCAGATGTCTTCTAAAAGTCTGGTAGTTGTTGTTCTTTTTGCCATCTGGTGGGAAGGCGTTCCACAGGGCGGGTGCCACTACTGAGAAGGCCCTCTGCCTGGTTCCCTGTAACTTGGCTTCTCACAGCGAGGGAACTGCCAGAAGGCCCTCGGTGATGGACCTCAGTGTCCAGGCTGGATGATGGGGGTGGACACGCTCCTTCAGGTATACTAGACCAAGGCCATTTAGGACTTTAAAGATCAGCACCAACACTTTGAATTGTGCTCGGAAACATACTGGGAGCCAATGTAGGTCTTTCAAGACCGGTGTTATGTGGTCTTGGCGGCCACATAACAGTCACCAGT
Source organism: Podarcis erhardii (assembly GCF_964252035.2). Lineage (NCBI taxonomy): Eukaryota > Metazoa > Chordata > Lepidosauria > Squamata > Lacertidae > Podarcis > Podarcis erhardii. The sequence goes on from NC_138499.1 coordinate 83,579,260, forward strand.
CTGGATTAGTTGTAGTTTCCAGGTCACCTTCAAAGGTAGCCCCACATAGAGCACATTGCAGTAGCCCAAGCGAGAGATAACCAGAGCGTGCACCACTCTGGCGAGGCAGTCCACGAGCAGATAGGGTCTCAGCCTGCGTACCAGATGGAGCTGGTAAACAGCTGCCCTGGACACAGAATTGACTAGAGTTCTCCCCATTTGTATCCAGAGTAGATTCTACTGATGTCAGTAGGTACTTAGACTTAGTCATTGTAGTAGAAGCTCCTGGCTTATGAGAGGTACAGTTGGACTGTGGAAGCATTAAATTATATGTTTAATGTACGTAAAATGTTGGGGAGCCTATTCCAGAGCCCTGGTGTTTTTTCACTCTAGGGTAGGGCAGGCTGAGTCTTGTGACTGGCTCATGAGGTATTTTTTCCTAACTCATGTAACCTGAGCTTCTCTGCTACTATCAACAGGGAAGCTATGTGTTGTGTTGGTTCTTTGGGTGGTGATTGTCTGTATGTGTTACAACAGCAGAGAGACACACAAGCTGTTTTTGCTCTCCAGAAGTGTGAACTTACTCTGGGATCAGAGGAAGAGATTTCCCGGACTTAAGAAGACTGATGCCCATTACTAATATGCAATGTGGCATTTTGTTGTTTCGCAACTGTTAATGTATGTAACGAAATGTTTAAAAACCAAGTTCTGCAAGTAAAGCTTTAGAAGTTATTTCTTGTGGTAAAGAGGATTCATTTCTACATGAGAATCAGATCCATTGGCACTTTATATTCTAACAGGAAGTTCTGGAGCAGAAGGGGTTGGAAAACAAAAGAGAGGAAAACAGAAGAAGCCATCATGAGAAAATTGCTGGAAGGAATAGAAGAGGACAAGGATGCCAGAATAAAATAAGAACAGCAGAGGCACAAAACGAACAAAACAAATGAGGAATTAGAAATATCGAAAGCATTTTGGAAATCTGATTGAGATGAGACAACTCCTGATCACTAAGTGTCGGGACAACAAAATATTAACAGAAAGGTACAAAGGAAACTGGATTGTACAGTGCTTGTTTCCTTTGGTTTTCTCAAAAATTCTAAATTGTGATGTGATGGTTATTGACACCAATATAGGCAATAAATGGGATAAAAGTGGTAGTTATAGTCACATTATCTATCTAACCATTTGGTACATATTCAGGCCACCAAGCCTTCCTGTTTTGAGAGGTTTCTGCAATATCCATTCTCTCCTCTCCACCTGCCTGCCTCGCTTTCTCCCAGAGTGGGGTACACTTTTACAATCCAGCAACTCAAATGACAGGCAATCCAGTCAGGGCTTAGTTTAAAGTCACAGCAAGGCTTCAGTCGACTCTGCCATATGTATCAAGCAGAGTTGCTCCCCTCATCAAAGCATTAGCAGGAACATTTGTCAAATTCTCTCATTTTATATTCTAAAGCATAGAAACTCATCTGTTTTCAAGCACCACCCCTTGACATAGGCGTTTGATCTATCAATCCCCTTTGAGAAAACCTTGAAGTCAGGTGGTTTTCTATCATATTAAGGAAGGGCAAATATGCTATCCACCTTCAATAAAGTAAAAGAGGGGAGTAACAGGCCCATTAGTTTACCTTTGATCACAATTAACATTACCCTTCTCCATTACCATTATCATTTATGAAGATTGTCAGGCTTCACTTTCAGTATGTCTATACTAGGAAAGGTAGCACGTTTGAGTTCTGGCACAAAAAAAAGTTTGGATTCCTGCATTAGGGGGGCTGGACTGGATGACCCTCATGGTCCCTTCAGCCTTGCAGCATACTATGTGAGACTTACAAAAGAAGCAAGAGGACAATGATGTCATTGATCCCTCAACATCCCAGAGGCTTCATAGCATGTGGAGTGAGGCCATTGATATGTTGAGTTCTCAAAGTCAGTGGTGCAGGTGAGTGGTTAAAATCTAGGCTTAACAGCCTTTTAATGGTGATGTGTAATGTTTCACTTACTTCAAAATGTGGTCAGCCCTACGCTCCTGCTCATTCTGCTGAGTGAGACATGCCCTAATACCACCACTGATCAAAATACTGATCAGAAATCATATTAAACCTAGACAATTTGGGTTCCATTTCAGGCAGGACTCCACGCAAAAACAGAACCCCAATTTCTGGCATTAATGTGGACACTCTGAGTGACTCAGACAATGGAAATCCATTTTAAAGTAGAGGCCATGAATAAGAACATTTCTGCATATACGACAAGTAGGACTTGTCTCCTCCAGCCCATTTTTATCAAAACAATAGTTGGAACATTTCTCAGATTCTGTCGTTATGAATTTTAAACAGAGAAACTCATCTGTTTTCAAGCACAACTTCTTGGCCTAGACTGTTACTCAATACGACCATTTCTTTCCTGCTACAGGAATGGTAATCCTTAATCCTGCATTTTAAAAAGCTAAAACCAACAATTATGGTACAATTCAGCCAATGTTAAACACTTAACTGTTGTTGTTATTATTATTATTATTTCTACAGTAGAGATTTGAACATTGCTTAATTCTCTCATTGAACTCAGCAGGATGGAAGAGTCCTGAACTTGCATGAGATTGTGCTCCTCAATTTTATTTCCATATTTACTTTTGAAATTATTCAACTTGTCCCCCCCCCCATGAAATGAAATACACAAAATGGCACGTATTCCTCCCTTGCCCAAGAAGGAAATGAAATGCTTGATTAGAAACAAATCTTGTATTAAAGTATAAACAAGGAAACAGATTTAACATTAAGATTTAAGGGCCGTCCTAATAAACACTTGTGCCTTCACCAGTCAGTTAAATTTCAGTGAAAGAAGTTGGACAAAGGGGTTGTTGGGCACAATATGGCCTTGGCTCAATCTCTTACCCAAATGTAAGCCTTAAAATGGGGGGGGGGAATCCAACACAGGGATCACTCTTTAGAACTATGCCTGACTCTCCAAATAAATGCAGTTTGCCTTGTTGATTAATCCATGCATCATCATCCTGTACAACTGTACCCTAGGAATGTAATGAATTCCGTTCTCTATTGATATTATTGCGTTGGTCCATAGGCCAGGGCTCTCGCTCCCCCTCGCCCCCTTTTCAGAGGGCATGAGCAAACTTGCCCCCCGTTGTGTTATTTTCTGCGAGGCTTTCTTGCCCTCCCTGACTTCCAATGATCAATACACTTTGTTGTGGGCTGGGAGGTGGAGGCGGACGGGGAGGAGAGAGAATGGCAAACTCTGGCAAAGCCCGCTCAGCCGAAAACCTCCCATGAATAAAGCACTTAAGATGTAGACTGTATAATTAAGTGAGGACCTGCACTCCAGTCTCCCGTTGCACAGAGGCGGGTTATTAAGATGAGCGAAACACGCTATCATTATCCGGTAAAGAGTATGATGATTGGCTGCTCTGTGTCAGGCCTCTGGTGGCTGGCTTTGTCACAAATGCGGAAAGGAGAGTTCACTTTCTGTCAAAACTGGCTTTGCCAAATGTTATCATTTTAAAGGCCGTGAAAGAGAGGGAGCTGGGCCTAGGGGTATACACAGCCCCATATGCTGGTGACAGAGATACAAGTGTAATTCTAGACTATTAGAGTGACATATAAGATCGTTTCTGCCCCAGAACATGAGACAGCTGAGGGGATTATGCAGGACAGGCTGTCATGCAATAAAATTTTCAGAAATCTGTTAACCCCAGCTCAGACCCAGTGAATATTTTATTGCTGAACACTGTGGAAAAGGGATATTTATTAACTATAGAAAGGTATAGCCAAGAGGCTGGGTGGATGGAAGGTTACAGAGAGCCAAGCTCACTTGATATTGTACGGCAGAAGGAACAGAATGACAATGGAGGGTGTGGGTGTGTGGAGAATATCTCTTCAACGTGTCAGGGAATATTTGCATCTGAGGCAGAAATCACTCATAATAAATAGGTGACATTGAAATCCGAATGGGAGGAGGGAGGCCATTTGCTCTTAAGGCAAAGTGCAGTCCCTGTGGCATTCAACAGTAGAGTCCACACGCATTCAGACATGCAATGTATTTGACAGAAACCACAGCAGCTTCAGGTGATGTCCTGGCAAACCCAGGATGTGCTCATTTGGTGTCGGTGACTTTATGTGAACTGAGACTGTGGCGCTCTTCAATTTCAGAGAAAAAGAACTGGCATGATTGTCGATCTCACCTACTGTTCTTTTGCAGCATCACTATATCAAAAATGTTTTGCTGTGTGCCAAAAGGCAGGCATTAATGACTAACCTCTAACTAAACTCATACAAATCAGGGCTGCACCAAATATTATCCAGCTGTGTATTTTATGCCCCCCACACATCCGCCCCTGGGACAGTGGTCTACACTAGTAATTTTCTCTCCCAAAAATGACTGGTGACATTATTACTATTATTATGTCTGCTGGCTGTTGCTGCTTTCATAACTCGCTCTCCAAGGCTGCTTCAGGTTCTTCTTTCTTCCAAGTGAGTGATCCCACATAGCCAGAGAGATGATGTCACAGTCCTTTGTAGCTTGTCAGAGCTGGCGACACGATGACATCAGTGAGGGAAAGTAAGGAGAAGTCAGAATGAACAGCAAAGGTTTCCTAAAGCAGATTAAAATAAATAACTGAAATTTTACATCTCTCTCTCTCTCTCTTTAGGCAGTGCCAAGCATGTTCATTTTTTTCTTTTAAAGGAAGTAGTTTTGACCAAGCCCTGATAAATTAATGTAATTGAAATTCTGAACAATAAATAACTATATTATAGCTTCACTATGCATAATATGAGCATGCAGAACAAATGAGCACAACGTTGATTCTTTTACTCTTGACTGTATTTTTTGTTTTTGTATTTCTGTTTGTGTACTTCACTACACAGGTTTATGTTTCCTGCCAAAATACATTGTGTAGCTAAAAACAAAAATGCTCTGTTTCCTATTTTTTAAAAATGCATAATTTCAATCCTTTCTCAGGCTGCAGAATAAGACAAATTAATATCCCCCTTTAAAGAAACTATCCACACGTATGTCATTAGCAGCATTTATTCTCTGATTTTCTTTTTTTAAGTCGATACATTTCCCATTGCACAGTTTTAACGCAAGTGGCTACAATTACATGTGATCGCATTCAGCCAACAATGTCACAAAGGTCAGCAGAGAAAAATAACATGATATGCTATTTCAAAACTGCCAACATCTGAACGTAGAGACTAGGGTGTAAGAGGAGCCCAGGGGGGGCACTTGGAGAACAAAAGCAGCCCTTCTGCTAATTGACTGAAAAATTAGCCAGGTTCCCCTGTGGGAAGCACACAAGACTACAGCAGATGGAGGCGGCTTGGACACTGTGGTGCAGAAAACTCCTCGAAAACCTGCTGTGAATCTGCCCACAATTATGGGTCACAACACTTTCCCTTGTTTAACAGAGCACAAGGAGCAAGACAAACAGAGGGGTAGCCAAATGGGAAAGGTGATAACCTATTAAAAATCAGGCAGTTAATCTCTTATTTTAACTGCTAAATAACTGGAATTCCTTGAAGGCCTGAGATCCATGTGTTGTTTTACAGACAATAGTAAAGCCACCTCGGAGCCATTTATTTCAATAGTCTGGGACCACTGATGCTTGCTGTTTCTGTCTTTTATTTACTGTAGGATTGACAGCCCATATTACCATAAAGACTGCATGAGGAGATACAGAAATGGCCCAGCACAGAAAGCAAGCTCCAACAGTAGCATTATCATTTTAATCAATGCCAATACACTAATAAAAAATTGTGCGTAACTTTTATGTTGGTAGGGATCATACCTAGTTTCCCACTTTGAAATTCAAATGCAGGCCACGCAGTGAAATGCTGTGCGTGTTGGATTTACTTCCAGGTAAACATGCATTGGGTTGTTTCGTTAATCTTTGAATAAATTACCGCAGTGTGCTCAAGGAAATGTTTCCCCAGGACTATTGTTCCAAAGCTGCCTTGAAAACATTTGAAAGCCTGGGACCACACTGGTGTGGCCCATATTTCAGGGCCCCATGCCCACCTTGATCTAGGCAACATGGCAAAATTACTGGAGCCACAACAGAATAACTTCTGCACCATGGTCAAAAGAGGCTTTGCGTTTCAGAAGCCTGCAGTTCTTTGCTCTGTTACTGTGTGTCTCAGTCCTTGACCTCCACTTCTAAGTGAAGAGAATGTACCCACAAGGAACTCCCTTATCCAAACTTGTAAAAATGGGGGTGGTTGATATGTCCTTCTGTATGTGAGAAATCCGCACATCTGCCAGAACCATTGAGGCAGATTATATTTATGTTTCTCATGAGTAGCTGGCATGTGGCTATAAACCCACTGTATGTGGTTTATGGAAATGATTTATGAGGACGTACTTCTGATACAAAACTGCTCAACATGCCCAACATTGTTTCCATGAGATGCAATTCAGTAACACTGACTACGAATGCAGTTGTGGGAATGGTTGCCAGATTCTGTCAGGACTCTGCTGGCAGCGTAGTTCGTCTCCCTTGACTGCAAAGTAACTGGAAACAGGACATGAGCACTACAAATGTAAGCTGCTGCACAGCTTAGTTTAAGGCTGGATCTCCATAACGCAGGCAGCAGGTGGCAGAAAGCTGAGATGGTAGAATAGGCAGTACCCCTTCAGATTGTAGTACTTCGAATGCTCCCTGAGGTGAAAGGCTCCCTGAAAGTAGACAACCAGCCCAGCAGGGAGACATCTAGAATCTTTCTACCTGATCTCTTAATTTTCTGTTTTCATGAAGCATTTCCATGGAGAATTATGTTTCCTACTTTCAGCCTAAAGTGGGACAGTGGTACCTCGGGTTATGAACAGTCCTGCTTATGAACGCTTCATGTTACGAACTCCACAAAAAGTAGGTGTCCTGGGTTGCGAACTTTGCCCTGGGATACGAACGCAATCTGCTTCCAGGGCCGCAGGAGGCCTATGTAGGGAATGCGTGCCTCAGGTTAAGAATGATTCGGGTTAAGAATGAACTTCCGGAATGAATTAAGTTTGTAACCCGAGGTACCACTGTACAGCCCATTCTACCACCATGTTTCTGCTACATACAAGGAGATCCACACAAACCCTCTCATCCCCTGAAAGCATTTGTGATGTCACAGGCAACTGCGGCCTCATCTGGCCTATACATTGAACACCCTGTTATACCACTTACACAATGATAGCTTCTCCGCAAGAATCTTGGACCCTGGAGTTGAAGAGTGCCGAGAGTTGTTTCTGTCACATACCTATGGTCAATCCCTCTTCCCAGGGAACTTTGAGAATTGTTGCTCTGCAAGGGGAATAGGGGCCTTCTAACAACTCTCTGCAGGGACGCGGCTGGCACTGTGGGTTAAACCACAGAGCCTAGGACTTGCCGATCAGAAGGTTGGCGGTTCGAATCCCCACAATGGGGTGAGCTCCCATTGCTCGGTCCCTGCTCCTGCCCACCTAGCAATTCAAAAGCATGTCAAAGTGCAAGTAGATCAATAGGTACCACTCCGGCTGGAAGGTAAACGGCATTTCCGTGCACTGCTCTGGTTTGCCAAAAGCGGTTTACTCATGCTGGCCACATGACCCCGGAAGCTGTACGCCGGCTCCCTTAGCCAGTAAAGCAAGGTGAGCGCCACAACCTCAGAGTCAGCTATGACTGTACCTAATGGTCGGGGTCCCTTTACCTTTTTAACAACTCTCTGCAGTGGCAGAGGAAGAGGGGGTGCAGTGGGGGTGGTCCGACCCAGGTGTCATCCCTTCGGGGGGGTGACATTCAGCACACCGCACGCCCGTGACTTCCAAGCCTACCCCAAGCCATCAGGGGAAGAGGGGAGTTGTACTGCTTTGCCGGCAGCATTCCGCCTTTCCCCTTTCATTTTGACAGCTGGGGGAGGCTTGGTAGTCACGGGCGGGTGACACACCAAATGTCCGCCTTCGGCAGCTTGCTCCGCCCACATGGGTGGCTCGCTCTGCCTCTGGCTGCAGTGTGCATGACCCACTCTGTGCACTCGGGTGGCTATCCCACCCCTGGGAGGGCATCCTCCGCCCCCTGCTCCCCTTGGGAGTACGCCCCACCCCCTCGGGAGCACGCCCGCCTTGGGCAGCGCAGGCATATGCTACACCACTGACTATCTGCACCCTTAAAAAGTTGCACTTCCCATGAGTCTTTTGGGGAAGCCATGGGTGTTTAAAGTGACATGATAACTCTTAAACCTAATTTCATCGACCTCCTCATACCTCCCCCTTCTGCATTTTAATATCATTATCTAATCAGCAAATCCATTCCCTTATTTCCCATAGCTTTTAACAATTCTGTTCGTTTTCTCTAATCAAACCTCTGTAAACCACATAATTTTTAAACCCATGTCAATTCTAGCATTCATTAATTTTATAATATTTGTTAAGATAGTCTTTAAATTTCTTCCAGTCTTCTTCCACTGTCTCTTTCTCCTGGTCTCGGATTCTGCCGGTCATCTCTGCCAGTCCCTCATTTATTGTTTTTATGTTTGTTTTCTTTGTCTGTGTATGTGTATGTTGTTTTTTCTTATGGTTGTGTAAACTTCAATAAATATCATTTTAAAAAAATAATAAATAAAATAAAGTGACATGATAACTCTTTAAATGTGTATTACAGATGGGGGCCTCAGTGGTGCAGGGGTAAGTGATCATTGGATCATAGAAGCGTTGTAGAGCTGGGAGAGACTCAGTGGTTCATTTTATCCACACACACCCCTAGAATGCAAGAATATGCATCCGGTCAAACCCTTGACCTTGGCATTTTCAGCACCGCACTCTAACTAACTGAGCCGCCTTCGTGACTTTCAGTGGCAGCCTTGTGTTCTTTGTGAAATGTAGTTGTGCTCTCCTTGCCCATTGCTGGCAAAGCTGCAATTGTTTGCAATGCTCTTTCAAAGTGTCTCCAGCACACAGCCCTCCTTTTATTTGTGTTTTATGAGAAGTGTGTTGGTTTCAAAAGAGCACAGTTCTCAGAGACATCAAAATTGAATTTTCGGCAATTTCTTCAGGCAACCTAGAATGATAGGACATAAGAAGGAGGCCCTAGTGAGAATACTGCTGAGTGTCAGGAAAGATCCACAAAGCATGAACACAAGATTTATATTGTCAAAGCTCTGCAGAAAAGGAAAAAATCGGCAAAGTATCAGCATTATATAGTGGCAGGATATTTTCTTTTTTGTTGCCGTTAATTGTCAATGGTATGTGGCACTGCAATGATGTTATGAAATGAATGTGAAATTATTCCTCAGTGTGTTTAACCGCAGGCTCCTCTTTTAAAACAACAACAAAAAATGCATTTCCCCTTTTGTTTTCTCTTTGTATAAAGGATGTGAGCTGGCTGAGTGGGATCAATGAAGCAAGTTGTAAATGAGGAAATGTATGAAAGGGAAATTGTAATTAGTGTACACACACACAAAAGACAATGCATTCACTGCAGAGCACAATTGCTGCTGTGCTATACTGTTTTCGGGTAGTGATGTGGAATCAAGGTTATGAGTCAATATCATTGCTAAGCCAAACCAGGAGCTCACTGGTGTTCTGTGTTGTCCTGTGGAGTTCTTGCTGTATTGGTTGTTGTGGGCTGGGTAGGGCTGGGTAGGGTGGCCCGGCAAATAAACACCCTCTAAGCTCCATAGAGAGATGTGGGTGGCACTGTGGTCTAAACCATATAGCCTAGGGCTTGCTGATCAGAAGGTTGGCTGTTTGAAACCCCACGACGGGGTGAGTTCCTGTTGCTCGGTCCCAGTTCCTGCCAACCTAGCAGTTCAAAAGCACATCAAGTGCAAGTAGATAAACAGGTACTGCTCTGGCGGGAAGGTAAACGGTGTTTCCATGCACTGCTCTGGTTCGCCAGAAGTGGCTTAGTCATGCTGGCCACATGACCTGGAAGCTGTCTGCAGACAAACGCCGGCTCCCTCAGCCTGTAGAGAGAGATGAGCGTGCAACCCCAGAGTCGTCTGCGACTGGACCTAATGGTCAGGGGTACCTTTACCTTTGCCTTAAGCTCCATAGAAGGGTTCATGCATACATGTCTCCTGTGTGAATATGCCATCACAGGTTGAACTTCTGTGTCATTCATAGAGGGGCTAAGAGAACAGGCTGGGTACCCAGGAGAAATCCCAAACTTGATTCTCTCTTCTGCCATTAACTCACTTGGTGACTTTAGGAGAGCTATAGTTTTCTGTTTCCCTGTCTGTGGTGTGGGGATAACAATCTTGATATGTTTACAAGGATTATAGAGATAATGTCCACAGTGTATTCTGAAACACTGCAAATCACTACTTAAGCGCTAAAGGTGGCTGCTGCTGCTGCTGCTATTATGAATATATTACCTCAGATGTGATGGTTTTAATTAAAGGGAGTCAGTTCACACATGCAGGTGTAAGTCATCCAACAATGAGATGTTGATGGAACGATGCCAACTCAGATGTGGACCTGCCCTATATTGAACAACAGAGCCTTATATATCTTCACATGTAAGAGATAATTAGCACATAACAATCTTGTCTTGTTTTGAACAAAGTAAAGCAAATCTAATTTACTAGTCAAATAGATTGTGTGATTATTACATTAAACTGGACTTAGTATTACTTTTAATTTGTAGTATGGGCATCTAACAGAAATTGAGTATTGAGCATCTAACAGAAAGGTGGCATAAGGAGTAACATAACTCCAAATAGGAGATCATCTTTCCCTCATGCAACACTTTCAAAAGGTATGCAAGTTCTGAGTGAAACAATCACATGACAGATGATCTGCATCTTTGGGGATAAATGAACCTAAGTTAGTCATTGCTATTAATTTCAATTTCTATTAATTCTCATGAGCAGATCTAGCTCCACAATAATCCTCACATCATATCCAGCTACATTATCTCGATCCTTCAGAGGATGTTTCCAAGGCCACCATCAGAAGTTGGCATTATTGGGTAACTATTAGTGTTGGGACACCAACCTGGGCTACATCAGGATAGCATGGAGAGAGGTTTAGGGATTTGCTTCTCAGCTAGCCTGATCTTGCCACCAAGATCATCATTTGAACATTGGGATCCTTAAGGCTTTAACCTGCCTATATCCCAGTGATCCCAGTGCATATGTTGGGTGTGTGTCCACATATATGTCTGTGTGTAGGGATGTGTGAGTATGTGCATTGAGTGTGTGTGGTCTCTATAGCTCCACGCACCACCAGAGAAGCAGCCACATCTGTTGCTAACCATGCCAATGAGCACAGAACCTCTAGGCACCCATCCACCAGTGGTTTTCAGCTTGCATTATTTTCCTCTGCTCTCTGGTGTACGGAGGGTTCAAATGGGCTCTCCTCAGCTGAAGAGTGTGCATAGGAACAATTATGTCAACAGCCCAATTCACCTCCATTGTACTATTCCATCTGTTTCCGATATTCAGATTCAAGTTGTGGAATATTTCAGTCAAACATAGCTATGCATGAGTGCTAGTTAGTGCATAAAGGAGTTAAGCTCATAGAGTTGTGTTCCTAGACTCAGTTAGGTCATGCCCCTTCTTCTCCATGAGAGAGGAAGCAAAGCCTTCTCTTCCTGTCCCCCCCACCTCTCTGTGCCATGTAACTGACCAAGGAAGATGTGCCTAAGCAAGCTCCAGTCTCAGAACACGTGTTTGAAGCTAGCTTTCCATATTGTCTACCCACCTGTATTACGTTCCCGTTTTGTTCTCCTTGCTGCTGTTTGCATAAATGCATGAATCTGACCTTTGGAATGTTTTGTAAGTAAAGCATTTTAAACTTACTTAACAGTTAGTGGTGTGTTCATTTCAAGAGGGGTAGAAAGAGGGGAGACTGTTTTGCAAGCAGAATAAATGGGATACGAAAAAGGTTTAACAGCCAACTTTCCTAATGCTTCACTGTACTGCTTGACTTTGTGAGTTTAAACTGTGCTACTGGGGCCTGTCTCCTGCTGGAGACTGAGTTTAGCCCCACATTTTTAATCCATGCACCCAGCTCATACTTTTGCTATTTAGCCCACATACGTAGGTCACAGAGATTCCTATTTCCCTCCCACATCAGTACTGCTACTTAGGTAGCCCTAACAGTACCACCATGCACACACAGAGAAGGAGCATCCATGCTTGGGGGGGGGGGACTGTTCTTGAGATTTCTAGAAGTAAAATAAACAAAAACAGAATGGTTTTTTTTAAAAAAGAAAAAAATGTGTGTGCTCAGGTAGAGTGGGAAAGAGCTAGAAGAGAACACAGGTATCACCTGGCTTGAGAGCAGTACATGTGAAAAGGATCTAGGAGTCTTGGTTGACCACAAACTTGACATGAGTCAACAGTGTGACGCGGCAGCTAAAAAAGCCAATGTAATTCTGGGCTGCATCAATAGGAGTATGCATCTAGATCAAGGGAAGTAATAGTGCCACTGTATTCTGCTCTGGTCAGATCTCACCTGGAGTACTGTGTCCAGTTCTGGGCACCACAGTTCAAGAAGGACACTGACAAACTGGAACGTGTCAAGAGGAGGGCAACCAAAATGGTCAAAGGCCTGGAAACGATGCCTTATGAGGAAGGGCTAAGGGAGCTGGGCATGTTTAGCCTGGAGAAGAGGAGGTTAAGGGGTGATATGATAGCCATGTTCAAATATATAAAAGGATGTCACATGGAGGAGGGAGAAAGGTTGTTTTGTGCTGCTCCAGAGAAGCGGACACGGAGCAATGGTTCCAAACTACAAGAAAAAAGATTCCACCTAAACATTAGGAAGAACTTCCTGACAGTAAGAGCTGTTCGACAGAGGAATTTGCTGCCAAGGAGTGTGGTGGAGTCTCCTTCTTTGGAGGTCTTTAAGCAGAAGCTTGACAACCATATGTCAGGAGTGCTCTGATGGTGTTTCCTGCTTGGCAGGGGGTTGGACTCGATGGCCCTTGTGGTCTCTTCCAACTCTATGATTCTATGATCTGTCTTTGGGTGAGGAGACTTTCCCACCGTGGGCCCTCTCCCAGCTGAGAAGGGAAAGTTTTGAAGATGATGCCTGGGCCAGCTGACAGACAACTGCCATTCTTTGTCTTTAATGGTTTTCAGTCATCTCTCCCTGGCCAATGAGACTTTCTCCCCTCACAGCAGCAAGAAAGGAGGGGGTTGGAGGTGCAGAATGGGCTGGCTGAAACCATCCATCCTTTCAACACTCCTCTCCCATCCCTTCCTCAGGCAAGGAGTCTGCATTCCAGATATCTCAGGAAGGATGGCACATGCTCAGTAGTCATGGGTTGCTAACTTTCTGCTGGAAAACGGAGGATATGAAATGGAGCATCTTGGAAGAAGGCTGGCAACATTTTGTTGCTGGTACACTAGTATTCCACTAAATGGAATATTTACCAATGCTAAATAAATCAAATATAAACTTTCTTTTATTTCTATAGGCCAAATCTGGGATTCAGTGATGCAGGTCTTAATGACCAAATCAAACCCTTGTGCTGTTGACATAGGTGGGTGTGGAACGGCTCCATTTGTCATAGGTAAATATATATTAAAAATCTCTCTTTGGTCCTTTTAGTCTATTGGTCATTAGGCCATTGGTCCTTTTAGTCCAGTATT